>NW_019214243.1:36331-152510 GCF_002532875.2 Varroa jacobsoni
ACTACTGTTGACTTGACCATCGGCATTATTGTGAACTCGATAGATCAAAACATATATATAATAAATAGGGCGGCGGAAATTTTGCATAAAAGGTACATCAGATTTATTTCACTTGAACTAAAGGTTTTTAGAAGAATTTCCATTCGAAAACGCTACTGTTTTTGCTTGAAAAGGTTCAGGGACATATTATTCGCAAGTGACAATCCGCTCCTAGCGGCGTGAAGGTACGTTTGAAACTTCGATCCATACAGAGGCAAGACTCTGCACAGCCAAACTTATTTCCCAAATTGGATCAAACTTGTGCGCCCTTAATCTTGTGCAAACGTGCCCACATATGATACCGTATTATTACAGACCGCCTACCATTAATACACTCTAAATGATTTATCCTTGAAAAATACATCTGCCTCGAATTACATCTAAAACCATTGTGCCGCTTATACATTTTTCTATATAGTATCAAAGTTCTATATTAAAATCTTACACCTACTATTCAATACGTGTCATATATATGCTCCATTGTCTTTTAGTCGTCTTGCTGCTACTTACAACTTTTAGCCATGTTTCTCGTAGTTGATGTATTCTGTGAGGTAAAAAAGTTTCGTCTACAAGAGCGGTCCATTCGACAAGCTACTTGCGGATTTTGGCCCTTGTTCTCAAGTGTTTACCTTCGTGGCTACACCACATTGACCGATGCAAACGATAATCAGATGGGCCAGTGTTCGATCTGCACAGCGGGCAGCAAAGGGTTCCCATTGGAGGTCCGTGATTCTTTGCTGGGTCGCCAAAGCAGCATGCAGTAGAATGTTGTCATGCAGCCGTTTGTTGTCGTCCATTTTTGCAGCCGTTCAGTAAATTTTTGAAAACTAAAGTGTCCAGTTCTGAAGCGTCTAAGCTGAACTGACAGATGGTAATGCTTACTTTACGCTTGCCTGGCTTCGACTTCGCAAACAATTCATTTTCTATTTACCTTGGATTGTTGCTGAACAGTTGGATGCCCTTCGGCCGCTCGCCTCTGAACAGAACGTCACTTCTTCTATAGCCTTTCTTTCTTAGGCGACGGCCTATTTCGTTTGCTCCAATTCAATATTTTGCTATCATCATCGTGGAAGCGCTCCGTTGCTTAGCATTACTGTCGTGTTCTCGAACGTTCTGTCATTCACTGATCTCACCTCCCGAACGATGGTGGTCTACTCATTCAAAGTCAAGGTTCTTTTTGCTAATAGAAAGAATGGAAACACGGAAACTGAGAGAAAGGTTTGAGACGACTCAGCTTCCCATTCGGGAAATCGCCACCCGCTAGCTAATACCGTGATTCTGGCTTCCTGACTTCTCAGCCCCCTGGGCTTGTATTTGTCCGTGTTCATTAAGATCGGTTCTTATCTTTATACGGTTGTTTGGCTACTTACTCCCCTGAGTTGTCTTTGTTACTCTACCCAGCAACTGCTACACAGCCAACGCTTGCGTCATGGATAGAGTTAACACCAGCTGGGTTACTCTTTAAGATACCTTTCCCAGAAGCGTATTCCTCTATGAAAAAGTATGCTCCCGTGTCGTAGCAACCCCACTCGGTGCATGTGGTACATGCGGCGGGTCGGATAGTGTCGAAGCGCTTGTGGGCGAAGCAGTAACCGATGAGCTGCAGATTTGCGAGCCAGGAACCGTAGTCGCTCCGCTGTTTCTGCTCACGTCCATTATGATCGTTTCTTATCTTTATATCACCCAACCGTTCCTTGCGAGCGTTTTCCTGTCTCCTATGTTCTTTTTCAGGCTCAGTTTCATTGTCCATTGCCGAAGCAGTACTCGGTACTCCTTTGCTGCTGGAAAGTTAAGGTTTCGAAACGCGCAGCCGCCATCTAGAGCCTGCCGCTCAACTGTACCTCTGAAAGAAACAGCTGGGTTCTATTCCCCGATAGCTATTGCTTCCCGGTTGCTTTCGTTGCAACTTCCGTGCTCAACCATGACATCGACGCTTTCGTCTGTCAAACGTTGCTCCGGCCTTTTTATCCAGGCATCTCTTGTTTTGGCCTCGTTCAGGAAACGAAAATATGACGCTTAAATCCTTCATTTCAGTCAGTCACTGAGTTGACTTTCAATTATATGCGGTAAGTGAAACTTCCATAACCCGAATGTCTCCCAATGTGACATTTAGCTGTAGCAGCAAAAAAAACGATGCTTCTCTTTCAATATCAAACATCGTCATTAGATGATCGGTTACTAAAAATCACGCTATTTTATATGACTACACTGCGTTAGCGCTTATTATTCAATGGTAAATTCTGCAACCGTAACTCTTCGTTTTTTCTAGCCACCTATCTTCTACATGTCGCTAGAAAAATTCAAGACGAAAAGGTTGTTTTTTATCTTTTTCGACGATTTCACCTAACACATATAGTGTTTTTCAGCATAGAGGCATGGATATTATAAATGCAATTGTTAGAATACTTTCGAATTTGAGTTAGCTTGCGTAAACGTTGCACGCAAAACGTCGCATAAATTATTACTCAGACCTTGTCAAATCAAAGCTGTATAATGTCGTACATTTTATGATGTGCGAAGTGGCCGTAATGACGGTCAGTCCCATGAAACAGAACCGCATTCACGGTACCGAGCATCCAGTGAACTAATGCCTTGCGTCATAGCAGTATCGTTGCCAAGGCGTACGATAAAAGAATCCTTGCGCAGCCGTTAATTCGTTTTTGTCCTTCTAACGGGTACAATGCCAACTAACGTTATTCCGTGTAGAGCATTGGCTTTCAACTGTGTAAACTGGCAGATTCACTAACAATAAAGCGTACAGTTTATTTTGAGGGGCCACATAGTTGGGTTTCGGATTCTGCAAACGCTAAACTTGCCACTCTCATACGAAACGCGGCCCCGAATACGCTTTACTCGGCCGCAGGCCCTTCTGTGACAAACGTAAGTAGCCATCTTCGTAGTCAACCTCTCTGTTGCATATTCATATACAGGAAAGTCTAAACAAATACTAACGTTGAGTCGATTTCTCTCTGTGGCTCTTTCTTTCAGGATCTCAGCAAAAAAATGTCCGTTGGCTAGCTACAACAAAATATTTAAACGTTATTAGGACAGGATATATGGACCTAGAAATTATATTCGTTTACTCTTTGTCGACGCGAATTATTAAACTGTGTCTCTATTTTCTATATACTCTCATATATTTAGTAATTCGTTTATGGCATTTTCTACAGTCCTTATAACCTCGTTCCGCAAATTTCCTTTAGCAAATCACCTATAACTTTGCATTGCGGGCGTTCCGAAGGTAGAAAAAGCATCGTCTATGAATGCCTCGAATATATAATAAGCAAAAGCGGAGCCAGTAAGCAAACGAGGCTTTCTTTGCCACTGTGCACCCGTGTACATATGTGTCCGTTACAGACGTCTTTAATCGCCAAATGATCAGCTCCGAATATTCCGTCGCAGGTACCTATGATTAAGGGACATCAAACTAGATTTAATGAAGCCAAAGGAATTTCTCAATACGATTATCATTAACTACCGATTCAACGAAATACTCGATCAATATCAGTTAGTATATATCTTGCAGTCATTTTAACCTACGATAACTGTGTTATTGGCAGGTATAGACAAATAAACACATTTTACTATACGGCCAGTGCGGTATCTATTTTGGGGAGTAAATCGGGCATTTGTACATTATGTTTAATGTATTTTGTTCCATCCTTTGATGGGAACAACTTTACACTACGTGGATATTTTATTTCAGGTGGACCAGCTGCCTTCTATTCGCATCCGAAATCACTAACTTTATTTGAATATTATCGTTTAAATGAAATTCGGTAGTCTAGCACCTCTTGTAGAGGAACCTAATCAAATTTTCATGTCCTATTCTACCTATTCATCGCTTCAGTTTCAGTAAATGTTAACTGCTAGAGCTCATATATTTTGTGACCGCTGCTGTAAACGGTAGATTGCCAGCTTCATATTAGATTCGTTTATTTATGTGTAGAAGATAAAAAAAATCATTTAGAGCGCTAGCAATAAAAGGGAGTAATAAATAAAAGGGCATTTTGGTTGCCTTAGTGTTAATCAAAAGCTTACCCGGATTGCTGCATACTTGAAGGATACCGCTGCATCGAGAAAACTTGACCTATAACAATGGCTGTATCCCAATTCTATGGCCTAGTTTACCAGGTCATTCTTAGTCCATTAGAACTAGGCCGTTAACCGGAAGGACGCTGGAGTGCCCACTGCAACAGAGGACTAAAGCCTTAAAGCAAAACGATATATGGCTCGAACGTTAGCGTCTCACCTTTAATCTCGGTCGCCATTCTCAAAAACCAGAAAACGAGACGGCTTCACTCCGAAAAGATTCTGAGACAGAAAAGCTATTCGAACCATGTCAACTATTATGTCTCAGAGACATCATCAAAACCCAGACCAATATCTCTGATCGTTCTGTCGAAACTTAATTGGTGAGAGAAGTTGTTCGAGTAGCGTCATTAGTTCGCTGTTATCGACATCACCAATTGTATATCGAGTTAAATATTCGTTAGTGGACGTACAGAGTGAATGACGCGCTGAATCAAAAGGCCCACTTAATTGAGACACGAATAGCAACGGTAAGATGGCTTAGAGGAGGGTGAGTTCTGACATGAAAGCACTGCCGTGGGTGGTCCTTTGGCTTGATGTGCGACAGCTCAGTCGGCGCCTGAATAGCAGTTTCCGAACACTCGACCTCTGCTCTCATGGCAGTGATGTCAACTTGTCAAAAGCATTACAGCGGGCAATTATAGGTTAAACCCATTCGGTAGACCCAGTATTCTATTTATGACCCCATACAGCGATGAAGGAGCAGAATGACAAAGAAAAATTTGCCCAAAAGATAATTTACCTTGCATCTGGTTGAGCTAAGCGGCCTGAAGAGTATCCATTCACACATGGCTTATGACAATAATCATAACAGAAGTATCGGTGATTTTAATAGTACTGACAAAGAGTGTTAACGTTGTATCAAATTGTGCTGGTTCCTGCCAGATGCCGGTATCATACATATTCTTTTGACCATATACCATGCTTATATCTGGTTAGTCCAATCGATCTGAAATGCAAAAAGAATCGATCCTACAAAAAAAAGTTATTTCAATATGTCTCCGTTTATGTTAAACTAAAAATTGGACCGCGTTAAAAACAATTTCGTGCAATAAAACTGTAAAAAAAACTTGTTAAGAAGTGACTGGCTCTTTTTGAGACAAATGAAGCACTTGGTTTTGCCTGAATTTACCATAGCACCACTGCAGACATCACAACAAGCTCAATCAGATGGGCACTTTTTTTCTTATAGGGTGCCTTGTGGTCAGCACTCATGTGTTTAGAACTTATTAACTTGCGAGCCAAACTAGAAGCTAATCGAAATTAACGAATCTAACATCGCTTCCAATAGCCACATCTTTAGCTATAACATAAGAAAACCTTCCAGTGAAGAGAATGAGCAATCATTCTTGACCTTCATCGAATATGAGTCATCTCCATTACGCCACAGTTTTCCTCGTGCGGCGTACCTTCTCTCGATGCTCTCCCCTGGCGTGGCTCTAAAGTTATCCCATCTCCATGATCGTTGCATAAGCGGCATGCCAATGGAAGCCATTGGTTAACTTTGGATGTTTCCACCGGCTGCAGTGAGCGCTGCCCTGCTTTCAACGTCCAACCTGTACGACAGCCTGCGATTCTCCAGGCTAAGCTACCGTCTTGCACTAACCGGCCAGGGCAAGTCACCGCTGGCCACCATGGGTTAATATTGATGATATACTGGAATAATTCATTGCAGAGACGGAGCGCTGGCAGACATCAAAATGGTTAACCAATACAATGCCATTCTTCGTCAAGGCTGTCGACTGGCTTATCTGACGTGATGTTGGGCCGGATGTGCTCAGAAAAGAGTTCAGAGCGCTTTTAGGGAAGGCTATGTGAACGTGTCTGGGTCGGATAATAGTGAGATAATGCTTAGCTTATTGGTGAACCTGTAACTAATCAAATGCCTCGCTCTCTTGGCAAAGGACATGGTGCGCGTGGCATTATTACCACCGTCAATAGTCTACACGCTGAGCTGATTTTAAGCTGGGGTGGTTCATGGACCACTAGAGCTGCATAGGGTTTTGGCTGGCACACCGCATTGCGAGATTGCGTCAAAGCGTGTGAACAGTAGCAGCAGAACATGAGTCCTAATGTCGTCTTTCCATATGACGGTACCAGAATTACTGTAATCAGCGTGGGCCGGAGTCCAGCGAAGAGCCAAGAAACGTAGGCTGAGAACACCTGCTTGCGCGATATGGATTTTACACCTACACAGTGTCACTTAATGCCTTCAGACCTGAAAGATACAGCGTTTGCCGAAAACCTCCAATGTAGATTACGACTTAACAGGCCACCGCGGCTAGCAGCCAGTGAGTTTATTGAAAACAAGTAATGAAAAAGAGTGGAACTACAAAGCCTAAGACTAAAGACAATCAAGAACAAAAGTAATAACTTACAATTGCCGCAGCCGCCGCTGCAATTGCCAACTGACTTGTCGGCGTTTGTCATGCGTTGCTTACCGGTGAAACCCAAATTTACGCGATGAAGCACGTGTTATTATACTAGTGACATTCTCAAAAAAGGGAAACTAACAGATGTCGACGGACCAAACGGTAGCAGTAATGGCACTATTTCGAATTTGTTATCTGGTGGTAACGGCCAAAATAGGACATTTACTTGTAGGATAAAGCTTTCCTAAAAATCCTTACACGGTCTCTCATAAGTATAGATCACACAGTTGTTGCCTGTCAATTAGCTAATTATGTTTTTCAGCTACATATTCATTTTTTTTTTTATTTTCTGCAAACCGAGTTCTCTTCCATGCATATGTGGATATCATAAATTCATTAAGGCGAGGCAGAGACAACTATACTATAGTCCCCACAGAACCACATACACGTGCATTCTGTGTAGATCGTCTTGCGGTCACCCGCTATTGAAAGGAATAGAAATGCCATTATTACGGCCCCTTTTTCACCATTACCATGGTAGGCAATCTTCTAGAGAATTGCACACCAGCTCAACGTAATGATATGATGAGTTGGGCTGAGTTCGAAGACCCTGCTGGCGCTAGACAGGTTAACAGGTGAACGTAGCAGCAAGGGCAATACAGAGTCTTTTTATCCTTATATCTCGACACATCCGTAGTCAGGAGGACATACGTTACAGGAAAACTTTCATGATAAAAAGAGACGGGAGGAAGTGTAAGATGCCGGACTAGGTTATAACGTATAAGAATCCCATCGTAGCAGAAGACAATGAATCCAAAGCGGCGAGCAGGTGACTAAGCGAGCAAACCAGGAGGGTGAGAGAGAGAGCGAGTCCATAGACGAAGAGGCGTCTTCACCACCGCACCCCGTTTCGCTACTCTTCACTTGATCGCCTTTTCTGTGGGGAAAAGAGAAGATAGCGGAAATAGTTTTGCAGTTGACGAATACTCTTGCTACAAGAAGTTCGTCCACGGATTCATTCCTGCCTTCAGGCAGAAGGTGGGCAACTACGAGTCAGTCGACTAGGGGGGATCGACGAAAAAGCAGAACAGATTTAAAGGCCGGGAGGAGTGCCGCAGGGATCGGTCCCGATGAACGGAAAAGATGTTGAAGCA
Organism: Varroa jacobsoni; assembly: GCF_002532875.2. Taxonomy (NCBI): domain Eukaryota; kingdom Metazoa; phylum Arthropoda; class Arachnida; order Mesostigmata; family Varroidae; genus Varroa; species Varroa jacobsoni. The sequence goes on from NW_019214243.1 coordinate 43,989, forward strand.
GACGCGAAAACTAGTAACGGAAAGATACTTTTCGAAGAAAAGACCCTTCCTTTATTCTCCCCTCCCATTCCCTCCCTTTTTCCTTTTCTCCTATATAGTATCGTTGCCTCCGTGTCCTCGTAAGCCATGAAACGGACAGAACGGTCATCGCTTTGTTCGAACAAACCATTTGAGGTCGATTTAGTTAGGTCAGGTTTTGGTACACTCGGTGCGGTCAAATTTGGCTTGAGCCTTTGTGATGTTCACAGATTTCCCTCGCCCCACATTTTTGGATTGATGGTACTAAGTTTCTTGTTACGTCGCGCGAAATCTTGCTAGTCAGTATTACTAGGTAGCGACCACCGATGGCACCTAAACAATGGCTCAATGACTAGACCTTGGGTCTACAAGATAACCCATCGTGACAAAGAAAAAACATTGGAGGAGAAAAAAGGGCTAGCAGGTTAGAAAAGGTCTTTTCTTTTGTTGTAAACTTTTTGCGGAAACGAACAAATAACGCGGTAGGTTGGATGAGAAACTGATTCACTTGTAGATAATCTGATAACTTGGCCATGGGTCTTAATTGGGTTAATTAACCAACAAATATATGAGGAAAGGAAAAAATTTGCTGAACGAAGTATAACCTTATACGTTTGCCAACACTGGTGTGTATCGTTCTGACAACTTACCTATTGTGGTGATGACTGTCAGTGAATAGAGGAAGGCGCTGCCTAATGACCACTGGGTGCCCTCTTTTCCTGCTTCTTTACCATCGTAGCCTTCCTTCACGTGACGCACCAGTTCAGCCGAGAAATTTCGCATCACTTGATTAACTGCCACTGTCCAGTTATCCTTAAAGAGGACATTGAGTTCCATCGTTATGCTCCAAAGGTGATCAATCGTTGTATCACGCAGATCCTGGACTTCTTGCGCTTTTTGATCCTCGTGATGTGCCTCAAGGTGGCGGAATACAAACGCGCCAAAGATGGCATAAGCCACAACTAGTGCGCACAGTCCTATATGGGAGAACATGAACGCTGTAAATCGCTTGCAGCATCCTGCCAGTGACGGATCTTTTGGTCGGCGGGGTCGCGACGGCGCTCGAGTGCGCCGGCTCGATGGTTTTCGTGTCGCCAAGGCCATGGTGCTGAGCGGTAGCTCTTGTGGTTTCTATGAGATAGCGGGACGTCGTGACGTGCGGTGCACGCACCCAACAAATGATAATGAGGGCCGATCTTACGACGTCCTTAACGGTAAAGTGGATCGCGATGAACGACAAGCCTTAGCGAACGGGCTCGCCGGTCTGCAGGTTCAAAATCCTGGCGATGCTAGCCTGTTTGATATTCATTGGCCCCCTTTAGCGTGGCTATATTTGATGCTGCTTAAAAACCGACTCCCCACATTTCCATCGCTGTGAATTGAACACCGGAACCTGTCACAACTCGTAAGCTGGCTTGTTTCGCCATGCTATTGTGTGTCTTGAAACCACGTTTTCAAACAGCTGGTCAAGGTACCTTGCTACGCACTGTTCTTTACTTCACAGTAGTACGCTGAAATCAGGCAGTCCACCTGGAGCTTGCCGCTTACCAGTTATTTTTCGTTTGTCTGCTTCCGTTCTTTTTTTAAATTCTTTCTATTGTCGGTCTCGTCGGACGAGCCATTCAAGTGTTCGCTAGTTGCCTAACTGCTGAACCCGCGGTACTCACAGTGGCGAAACCCGTTATGTTGCACCCGTTTTCCTTTCTTTAATTAGTTCACTTTTGATAGTAACTTAGATCAGTATCAGCAAAGATGCATTGGCTACCAGGATAAGACAAAATACATGTGTTCGTTAAGAGTGATATTCGTTCCCGTCGTTTGATGCCTCCCTTACGGTTAGTGTCTGTATAGGGAGCTTTTCTCGTTCATCTGGTGCAGTTCGGTATGCAGGACACTGACAACGATGACAGCAACGGGTTTATCTTTCATTTCTGGCCGCCCTGCCGCTTTTTACCCTGACGATGACTATACGATCATTAGCAACTCATTCTGATTTCTTTAAAGGCTCCTCCAGAAACCCTCATCCACAACATCGCTGTCTGGACTAATTTTTTTCACGCCCTCTGAGTACCTCAGTTTTCTTGGTCGTGCCTGTATTCTCAAGTAGCTGCCTTAGGTAGTTCCTCTGTTCAATCCTTCTTTTGCTCTATAGTTTCCCGTCCTACTACAGATGAAAATTCACTGTCATTTCGGACCACTATCGTCGACTGAAGTAACGGAGGTTCTTACCGTTGATACTGAACCTGAATAAGTTGTTTGATTGCCCCGTTTGTCTAGCGAGCATATAGACGAAAATATGTTAAAAGAGTCGGTTGAAAATAGGAGCGAAACGAGGAGCTTTATGTGAAGCGTCGTCCGCACGAGAAAAGACCCCCACACTGGACCAGGCTCTCGCAAGCACTACATTCATATGTGCTCGCAAACCGAAGGTTTGTTTACTTACCGGCTTTCAGTATACAAAGCGAGAGCAGCTTCTTACCCACTTGCGGTTACCTATAGCACACGGGGAATACGTGTGCTTGTGTGCGTGAGCCCGTTCTACGGTAATTGTGTACACCAAAATACCGACCAAAGTGTAGAAAACTAAAAAAGGCTTACCTACACTTCACACAGTACTCTGGCTATCATGTTTTGCCATTTTCTCTAATTGCGAATAAGGCAACGACGCAATAACGAACAGGAACGTGATTTTGCTCTAGACAGGAGTTTCATTGGCCACGTGCTGTTTTAGGTTGGTCTTCTTTACCTCGCATTTCATGTGAGTTCAGGTGAGTTTGAAATGTTTTTGTTAGTGCGAGGGCTGACAAAAGACTGCTGTAATATTTATAACTTTTTGATTAATGTTAGCCGGAAACTAACGTATCGTGGACATAGCCGTACCATCGACAGGTTTGCGGAAAAAAAGATGCTTAATGCTGATCCTCTCTTGCGAAGCATTCGTTGAGACGTCGAACTCATTCCAGTTTCAACGGACTGGGCTTCGAGCTGCTTGTCTTCAGCCCTCTTCGCCTACCGAAGTAATAGAAGTAAGCGGGGTGAAAAAAGCGAAAATCCCTTTTTTGTTCCTTGCCATCTACCGCGGTCGTTGCCGCCGCTTGCAGTTACGCCATCGACGCCAACGCCCTGATCGGTGTATTACGGCAAGAGAATCGAAAGACTCTTGCTTCTTCTTGTGCCCCTCTCGTGGTCTGTCGGCTTCTGCTAGGGGTCTTTGATCGGCCCTCGGTGCAACCACGACGATGAGGTGAGTCGCAAGCAGGAGACGAACCGTTAATGCAGCCCACGCACGGTTTTTGTTCGTGGATAGAAGGAAGTTCAGGGGAAGCAAAACGGGGTTACCGACGGTGCTATGTGCTGTAAGCTATGAGCAAAAGAAATGGCCTCGATGCTGGTGTCCGGCGTCAGGTTTGCTGGGTTTGTCAGCGTTTGTGCGCTGTGAAAAGGGCACCCGGTGGTTGAGGTTCGACGACCGTCTCCTCCCCCGGTAAAACTTCGTACCTTGCTTAGCTGCTACTTCTGCTTAGCTTGCACTAAATGTGCAATTTTGAATGGTATTTAGTTGCGGTAGAAAACGCGGGGAAGAGTTTAGAGAAGCTAGTAGAATTTGCATGGAAATATCATCGAAGCTTTGCCCCGACACAGCGTTCGGCTTATCGTGGCAGGCTTAGGGGCATTGGTTCCTCTTCTTCGTTCGTCTGGCTAACTCTACGTTACCCATGCTTGCTTCGCCCTAGCTGCATTCGACTCGAAGCAGGAATTGGAACACTATCAACTGTCGTTGAACTTTTTCCTTCACGTTCTTCTTAGGCGTGGCCTTTGCTTCGTCTCTTACTTAATGCTTCAGTCCTGAACTGGACCGTAGCGTTGACCAACTCGAGTCAAACAGATTAGTGCTACCTTTTTCATCTAAACTCTGTAGGTTTTACTTGTTTAGATCTTCCTTTGCTTTAATATCAGGCTTTTCATCGAACCATCACTGGCTAAGTTGCCCGTATGTGAGAAAAAGGAAAGGTCGGCAGGATGATGGCTTCCACGAACGTCCGCTGCCGGCTGGGGTGCCGCTCAGGCTGGCGTTTATTGCTGCCGGATGCTGCTATGGCTCCTGCCCTGCGATATTTCGATTAGGTGATATTTCATTAACGCCACTACTGCTACGGCAAAGACAAAATTCTAAACAGCTGCTGACTGTCCATTCACTCCTTAGTTGATTGCAGGGGATGGCGGTGCGGTGAGCTGAAATAGACGGGTGTGTGTCCAGGCTGTGTGCTGGGCAAAAGGAAGTTGGCTTCGTAGCCACTCTACAAAGGTGGTAAGTTACAGAGTTACCTCTTTGGCTGAATCCTCGTCCTCATCAGTGTCGGCGTAAGGAATTCTTCACGGGGGAACTTGCTGCCGGTTGGCAAACCGGCCGTGTACTTTCGAACTTCCGGTGCTGTCGTGGCCGAATAAAAAATGCGAACCAAGATTCGCGCAAGACTCTTCTCTTTCAAGGAGGCGACTGCTCTACCTTGCGTACGTTTGACCACAAATTAGCAAAGAAATGTTTGCGTGTGCCGTTCCGGTGCAACGGCACGTTGTTCTCTACCAGTCCTCCACCAATCGGCTCGAGGTGGCAGTAATTCGTCGTGGCCTTCGGGCTGGAACACGCGTGTCAATTCCCGATACCTTTTCTTTCCTGGTCCCCTCTTATTCTCTTCTATCTCTGTGTGTGGACCTCCGATAGCCCTTTCTCTAATTGCAGCGTTATTCTCTGTTTTCTAACTGTTTCATGAGCTTCTAACCTTTGGAGTTTCTTTTTTAGCGGCCTTTGCCTGCCGTATGTTACCGGCAGTGTAGTGAAGTGCACTATTAACGTTGCTGTCGTCACCGTTGTTCACAAGAATGTCATCTTCCAATGATTTATGGACGGTCGCCGAAGGCCAAATCACATAGTTTATGTTCCACAACCTACACGAGTGCTAGCGCAAGAAGATATTTTCACTGAGCCGTCCTGAGGCCTCATATCCTCCCGTCTCTAAGACGTCGCTGGCTCATGAGCAAACGATATGTTCGGTTATGTGGGAGTGTGGCGACGCGGCCTGAATCGTGTGCCAGGGTTCTGTCGCTGCCCAGAACCAATATTTGGTCGACACAGCCTCAAGACCTATCTTTTTGATGTTTCCACAGGCCTTGATCTATCAGGACTCAGGCGAAGGACGCACGCGTTCAATGATAACACCACTGAGATATTTCGAGCCAACGGTTCGAAAATCGGAGGGTGAAAGATTTTAAGGAAAGATCTTACAAAGTATTCGACAATATGCTTTTCGCGGGAGCAAAAGGCCCAAATCAGTTCCTATATCTGACAGCTCTACTTAAATTTCATAGGCATTTTCCTTCGTTGGCAAAATCATGCACTCGTACCGTGCGGACCCTTTGGAACCATCACCATAGAAATTAACATCAGGATTGCCTCCGCTCCTGATGCTACCAGTGAACATTAATTTGGCCTCTCGCTAGTGCGTCCTTCGCTGCGTGCGCTTCACTGATCAAATTCTGCCTTATGACTTGCCGCAGTCGGAGCGCCCTTCCAAGGTCCTGCAATTTTCGATGCGCTTAGATATGCTCCGATGTCACGGCAAAGGCAAGACTTGCATTTTCGATCACACTCGGGTCTGCCAGAGTCCACAACTAGTCTAACATCAACTACATTCTCGAATAGAACAGGAGGCAAATGGACTCCAATCAATCTACAAACATTGATGATTGGGTCGCCTGCGCTATGCCGTATGTTGTGCCTGCCTAATCGACATTTGAAGCAGTATAACGCTCGTTGCAGCCGAGTCACTTGTGAATTCGAATCGCTATGGTCGTTGTAGGTTGATAATACTTTCAAGTGCTTGTTGTTTAGCTGAGGTCGCTCGTAGGTATTACTCTTAAAGACGGGTACATGGGTAACAAATGTCTCTCAATAACAAATAGATAATGGATGCTGTTGAGAACAGTAAAAGTTCATAAGCGTTCAACGATACATAGATGTAAACAAAGAGTGAAAGCCATCGTTTACTGTTAAATGAACCTATACCATAGAAGTTCCGGTTTCATATGTAGAGAGGCTGTAACCATCGCCTTGATGGCGTCCATAACTGAAAATAGTATAAAAATATATTCTGGCATTATTCATATGAGTTAGGGAGCAATTTGTTGATTTTGCTTTTGATACGGTCGTCGCTGAACATCGAACTGGTAGTTTTACAACTTTTATGATCACGTCGGAATTTCTTGTTCAGAATGTTTGGTCTGCCTTGTGAATCAGCGAGCAGTAAATCACGCTTCGTAACTCCACGGTAATGCAATATCTAAATAATCTTCGGGCGTATGATGCCTCGTCTCGAACCGGGTATTATTCAGCAAAATGTTTCACCTTGCCGCTCACAAATACACAGACACTCATATCTCTCGACAAGGTTTGCATAGGTTCCACTATTGTTTTTTCTCCTTACAGTATCGACAAATAACCGCAATAGCAACGCAACACTTGTTGATGCACAACAAGCACGTAACGTTATTCGAATCAAAGATATATCCACGATGGGAACAAGAAAGGAACTTTGAGCCACTTTTTTTCTACTTTTCCTTAGCGTTCCTCTTTGAACAAACATATAGCAACAGTCGAACACTGATCATCCACTAGTCTTGTTTGCCATTTGGCACTGGCCCATTTCACAATCGCGTATACATCACAAAAGTCTTATCTCTGAAAAGCATTCGTCTGATATCCAAAAGAGTAGGCCCATACGATTTCCCTTCTGGGGCGGTATAATCCTCAATGATTTCTCGCTACCTTTTTTCGTCGTTATTCGCGCTGTCTGGGCCCGCCTGGCTTACCGCTAATACACTTACATATATACATATATATATGTTCATATATATATATACACATACATACAATCACATGAACTATTTAAACGTGACCACTTTAACAAAAACAACGAGAGTTGTAGTAGTAGTTAAGATGAAAGAGCTCGCTGGCAGGCACGTCCCGCTTTGAGCGTAACAGACCCAAAAAGAGAACACTCTTACCCACACCGACGATGCTGTTTTTTCCGACGACTGTCTGAAGGTGCGAGTTGAATCGGACAAGAACTTTAAGCTTACTCTATTCGCGTCTATACCGAACGTATAAATTCAGTTTTACTTGCTTTAGTCGCTTGCTGTTTTACTTACTTCCTTATTTGAGTATCTTGCCGACATTAGATGTTGACTCACTAGTGATTTATTCGAAGCACTGTCGCTCAATGTGCCACTGCCTCTTGTTATCAATTCGCTTGCCATGAGCTCGGCTGGGCATTCGCGTCTGCTGTATCCTGCAAATCAGGCCGGGCAAACAGTCTCTGTCTGACTACTTTCGCTCACTAAAAGAAGAACATTTCGCTTGTTCCGACCCAGCTTAGTCGAATCGGTGATGCTGCCAAAACGAAACCTTTGTGTTGCGCGATTAGTTAGCGGTAGGTTACTGTTTGTTGGTAATGGTGGGCAATGCTTCCTCAACGGCGCACAGTCGGGCCACGGTCCACCGTCCACGCGCGCTCGCCACACAGGCTGTCCCGTGTAGGCGCTGATTCCATTCTGACCATGGAGATCGGACGGGTCAGAGAATAGACGGCGCTGCAGGCGCCGTATAGGTGAGGACTGCCCGACCGCGACGAAAGAAAGGGCAAAGCAAAGGCGACCTCTAGAACACGAGGGGCTGCTCTTTCAGTGGGGAAGAGGAAATAGCTGCTGTGGCGGCCGTGAACGACGCGGGCCTTTAAAGGAGCTGCGATTCGGCTTCCGGAAGGGGACAAGCCAGCTGAATAGCTCGGTGGCGAGCTAGCGAATCGACAGGCAACTCGGAGACGAGAAGGGACATCAGGAGATGAGCCGTCAAATCATGCTGGGTTTCTCTAGCTTTACTGCATCTAGTCTATCTACAGGTTAGATTTTTGAACCTAAACGGCTGTTGACTAAATCAGCCAGTACGTCGCAGCATCTTCGCGGTGACCGAACCAGACTAAGTCCAGCCTTAGTTGAGACAAATGGAAATGATGATGGCCTGTCTGGAAAAAATAAAAAGAAAGAGGTGTGGCAAAGATGATAGCGAGCTTTGCCGTTCGTTCGGAAAGTGAGAATTAGGGGACTTCAACTTGGAGAAGGAAACAGACTCACTTTGATGCTTCAGTAAATACCCGTGGATCGATCGGTGACCACTTTTCTTTGCTTTTTTTTTTTACTTGTTCGTCGATTTCTTCTTTTGCCTCGCTTTATATTTATATATATATAGTTATGCCCAACACTGTGCGATAATCAATATTTATGGTAATAATAATTGCTGTCAATTGTTGTATGTTAATAATAGTTTTGGCTGTAACTTTTGTAGCGTCGTTAGCAAAGTTAGCGTCAACTTTTATAGCTATCTTCAACTAGGGGTAGGTTTGTGTAGTGCATGCATCAATTCGATTAAAGGTCGAAATAGGTGACACGTTTTATTTTTAAGTCAAATTAACAGGTAAAATGAAGTTTCTCTACTTTTCTTACGTGTTTTGTGTATGCGTACCTGCTTGCTTGTCCTAATCGCTTTACTGCCTGTGACCAGGCATTGTTATTTCAAAAGCTACCCTATTTCAAACTACCGCCATAGAGTACCACGATGTCAAGCTCGGTGTTACAAACGGATGGGTCATTACGGCAAATACTGCAATTTCCTCACGCAGCGTCACATCGGACTCCTTTAAAACTTTCTTTTTTCTCTATATTTCAGTCGATGTCAGGTATGTGCACCAATGCATGTTGGTAACGGATCAAACGTGCTAACTAACGTTTCTTGCACTTAGTTGACATCAGTGATGGTGCGTAACAAAAGGTTTAGCAGACGAAATAATCGTTTGATTTAAGTATAAACAGCTTTAAAATATACAATTTTTTTGTCAAATTGCTATGTATTCTAGGAAATAACAATTTTGGGAGTAAGTATATAATACGTGTGACTAAAAAACAATGCTTAGAAGCAAAATAAGTGAAAATAAATATGTGGACATCATTCTATCTTGGACGAAACAGAAGTTTCAGGGCAGAATTACGTATTAGGCTATGTACATACAAAACGGAATTTGCTCACTCAGTAGTGAGTTCTCGGTTTCATCCGACCGAAGACTATGACAGGGTATGGAATCGACTCCAGTTGATTTGTCTGAAAGCTTGCCCGCGGAAGGTGTTTAGCGTACGAGATACAAGCACACGCACACATAGAGTTTCAGTCGTATATAGATAGATATCTAGGACAACGCTAAGACGCTTCAACGCGTAAGAACTCGAAATATCTATTCATTAGGTAAATACATTCCCTACTTCATATATATGAAGATCCAAAAAAGCCGTTGCACATAAACATAATACGTTTATACCATAGCAACTGAATAGGTTTCATAAATGTTTGGATAGACCTAACTACTAGGTCCGATCACGAACGAAGTAAAAGATAATCAGGAAACATTTTATGGCTACATTTAAACAGCTTTGCCAGTACAGTATTTATGTCGCATTATTTAATACTGTCAAAGCTGTATCGGCGACCTCTTAACTTTATTAATAAATTAAAAAAACTTTTCATTTCTTGGTTCAATTCCAATTGGCATTTGTGCAGTTTGTCACAGCTGTCATTTTAGAAAGGTGCAGAGTCATAACAATACCGTTCTTCATTAATTTGCACAGTTAAAACCGTATCGCTCTGTATTTTCCTTGCGAACACCTTATGACTTCCATCCCCCCCAGGCTTTACCCTACTCGAGCTAATTGATGATTGACAGACAGAGACTTTTTCCTTATTATCCCAATGTGTGAAAGCGACCTACAATCGTTTTCCTAAGATTTTTCGATACGGCGTGAAGTGTGATAATGACAGCAGAAAAACATGCGTGGAGATCCGAACTAAGTTATATCCTGTTGTGGTTTATATTTCCCTAGCTGTTTTAATTCATTGGGTGGTTTGTGCTTGATTACATTTTTTTTTTTTCTATTAATTACATCTTATTTTATTTCAAGCCTATGTCTTCTTAAATAAAAGGAAAGCATTTTTTTCGGAAAATATATTTTAGTCTGTCTAAGACGAGAATCTTCACTTTGTGAAAGCTGTGCAGATTCCGATGAATTAGAAACGACTTCACATTGGAATGATTTGCAACTTTGAAGCAATACCGAGACGATCACTGCATACGCGACGACTCATCCCCAATCTGCACTACGTGTTGTACTAAAAAAAAGTACTCACAAATGTTTACAATATCTTCAGCTAGAAGGGTGCAGCCTAGAGTTTCGGATGAAATCTTAGTGGTTTACAAAGAATAAACAAAGCAACATTCATACAAAGTGTGTCTGGTTCCTGAAGCGACATCACAAACCGTCCAAGGAACGATCTGCGTTGATATGGGTCCGCTTTTGGTAACCTAAATAACACAAATAGATAGAGAGTGAACGTTTAGAGCCAAAAGTCTCGTCTACTCTGCAAAATCGTGCTTTCCCTATATTGGAACTTCGTCGAGTTGGCTTTGAATTTGATTAGCTTAGATAATTGATAGATATAAAGTAAGATTTATTGCTTAAATAAAAGGCTTTTGCAATTCGAAAGATTCAATAGATACATTCAAATAAATTTAAAAAAAAACCTATTAAAAAATCGGCATCGACTGATCGTCGCCAAGATTTACCAGGAGCTCGTTTGTGTGTTGTAATGTATTAATGACAGATATTAACTCTCATCTAGTAGGTACAGATGGGCGTAAACAATAAAACATTCTTGCACATATACTTACTTTTTAAGAAATAGAGCTCACTGTCTAAACGTATTCGGGGTAACATTTAAGGGACCAGCGCACAGTGTTTTGCTCTCCAGACTTTGAAGTTCTCCAAATAGCGATTGGGAAAAAAAGATCGTTCTAATTTGAGGCGAAAACTCGCTTTGATGTCCAATTCAAAATATGACTTCATGTAACTTAGCAAAATGACTGCGACTGGTCGAGTGAATGGCTGATCGACGTTTAAACTGCAGGTCCTTAATTTCTGCCATAGGCCTGACTGTTACCAGTTGGACACTCGACGAGCCCGAACCGTATTCAGTCCGGTAGTGACTTCAGTATGGTAGTGACTTCAGTCCGGTAGTGACTTCAGTTCGTTGAATAAAAAAAATCTGCAATCAATTTGAGGAACCCGAACGCATTCATCACTCATGCGATATTATTAGAACGAAGACGCATAATGTTTACTGAGGCAATTACTATTGTAATAAATACATTTGTATACACCTTATATCGTGGGTGTCGAATATTTGAAAATTACATCGTTCGCATATAGTTTATTACAACTGAAGCTTCAGAATTACGGCTAACGTTGGCACTCCTTTACGGACCTATATTTTTCTATTTTGTCAAGTTTCCTATACTCGATTCTGTGTACACCGGAGGTGGAGCTTCTTTTGAGGAAGCAAGAAGTGATGAGCCGAATTTATCTTAGCATCACTGCTCTACAGCCTTTTTCGTTAGTGCACTTATTTTTTATTATGAACCCGAAAAGCAACAGTAGTGCCGATGCAAAAAGCCAGCTCGCGTTCTCTGTATCATGTTTACTATAGGATAGAAGCAAATGAGGTAGTCTGTGTCCTCGGGCGTTGTCTATTTTTACGTCGGCGGCCCGTTGGCGACTTGGATTGGCTTTTCCAACTTCAACCCGAAGACCATCGGTGGTGATGGTAGTTGAGAACGCAAGAAACAAAAAGCTATTCAAAGAAAAATAATTTTTAGGCCTCAGCATCGTGCCTGACTGTTGATCTCTTTTCTCACGCCTCGCGACCTGATGCGTCATGGTTAACACCACCGAAAAGCACATGACTACTATTCTGGCCGACAAGGTAATACTGCAACGCGTCTATGCTGTCACGGTTGTAGCTACTCAGCTGGTCTGTTCTGGGCCCCCTTCAAAAGGCGTCCGTTGCAGGCAGTGACTTTCTCCGATTTCTATTGTTAGCTTTTTCAGTATCTTTTTAGTCTTCATTCTCAATTTTACAAAGTGTGGGACTAATCCGATATCCGATACCACATCGCAACAGCCAAAGTCTATACGGTGCGGACACGCTTGTTTACTGTATATATCAGCTTCTGAATCGCCGTGCTCTACTCTGTCCAACTAGGCAGCATTTCTAGGTGCTGTCTTTCTTCCCCTCTTTATTTCGGCTGCAGTTTTTATTACGCACAAATTAAGTGCAGTCTCTGGTCTTCTTCCACCTAGACCTTCACCGCCATCACTAGCTCGATATTTCTTCTATTCGCTCACACTTTGAAACAAGCTGACATTTTGTACGGCGACTCTCGTTCAAATCGTTGTCCACTTACTTTACCTAGTCATGGTGAATTTCTTTACATCTGTAACTCTAGTTTCCATTTTTCAAGATATTGTCTGAGCAAATCAGTTTTCTATTACATTTCTCTCTGTCTTTCCTCGGGCAGCCTTCGGCCCAAGAAGTCGTTTGCATCTGTTCCAACAGGGTCATCTACACTTTCTCCGTTACTCACTGCGTCTTCCTCTCCCTCTAAGTTACTTACCATCTTACCTTGGCTGTAATTTGTGTGGCCATTTCAGACTTTGTTTTCTTCGGTCCCTCCTTTGTTTCATTTTTTGTCTCCCTCTGTCACTGGCCGATCGGTTAGCCAAATTCCACCTGTTTCTGTGTGTAATTCATCGAGATCAATGTAATTGGCAATGGAACGCGTTGTGAAAGCGCCTTATCAGGTAGCCAGTCAGCCGACGCTTCCAACGATCCAGCTAGTTCCACTCCGTTGTAAATACTGCTATTGATCGACATCGGCTGTGACGATAGCAGTCACATCCCTGGCCGCTTATTGAAGCTATCGTTTGTTGACTCTCTTTGGTTTTTTGATGCCGGCAAAGACAAGCGACCGTGGCTAGTGAGAAACATGAATTTGGTCGCTTCCTTCTTCCTGAGTCGCTGTGCTCGTGTTTCCTATCACGCATTTTTTCTCTCTGTGTCCCTGTTGACCCGGGACAAGACACCATTCTCATCGTGCGGAAAAAAATCGTCTGCCCTCGTACGTGGAGGCCGGCTGTTCTTGGGGCCTGACATCAGCGGAGGTCTGCATGCTTTTCCAAGCGGATGTCGTGCGTGTCCCTTATAATGATGCCCCATATTCCCCGTTCTCTTAATGGCCCTCTGGTTGTTTTTGTTGTTGTTATTGCCGTTGTTATCGTCATCGTCCCCGCTCGATTTGCCCGTTGGCGGGACGCACCGCCAACAGCGTCTCCGCCTAACCTTCCTCTCTCGTCTGCTAACCTCCCCTGTTCTTTGACGTGCTCTGTAAAAGAAGAAGGTGAAAAAACACAAAACGCCGCACCTACGCTATATGCTATGTGTATTATCTTATTTTCTACCCATCTCTTTTGCTGTATTCGTTTCCTTGTGCGGGTTTTTTCGTCCTTGACGATGCTAAGATCAGCTGCACACTGTCGGAGCCCGCAAGACGAACGCAGCATGCCCCGACGTCCCGTTACGTGCGAAAAACGGTACGTTGTCTACAAAGCGAATAGCCAAGCAAGATGGAGGTGCCAGTGCCACTGATGTGAGTGGTAGCCGACCAGCAACTGTTCTGGTCACTGCTGTTGTTGATGTCGGAGAGCGAGAGCAAGATGACCGGCTGCGTACAGCAAGCAGTAAGGCCACGTCAGAGATGCGCCGTTGTGCCTGGAATGTAAAGACACACCGGATGCGACATGCGCTCCGACGACGTGCACGGCTTGAACAAAAATTCTGTTCTCAATACGTTGTCGTCCAGGCATGTATGCATCAAGAGCCCTGGCGTTTGGCTTTCGCCTATGCTAGGATATAGTAGGGTCGGATAGGATGGATTAGGGGACTGAATCGCCTACACGAAAAGCATGCTGGACGGTCGGTGATAGTAAGCACAAGGTATTAAGTTGGAGGCTACTGTTGTAATGGAAGGAACAACGGGACAGAATAGGACTAACGAGGAAGACGAGGCGACATAACATCCGTAGAAGCACTGTAGAATATGGACATAGTAGGAAAACGATCCGCGGCCTCTAGAACACATGAGCAGCTGAAAATCAGCGCGGTGTTGTTACGGGGCATTCGATAGGGTTCACACGTTTGTCGTGAACTGTCTATAATCGTTCACTGGAACTTCTAAACGCCAAGTGTTATGAAGCATGAAAACAACACTGAGCTATACCTCTGAGCTGGGTGGAGGACGAAGTGCCCAGCCTTCTCGATTATGCTGCTATTCCAAACATCGAGTACTTCATCCCGGCTAATTTCACTATTTCAAAGCTTAGAACATGATGGGCTTATGGGATTATATGTTGGATTTGTTATTCTAAGTTTCTTTCCTTATTTAATTATAAATGTATAAACTGTAAAGGTGGCAAATAGGTATCCTCAGCAATATGTCTCAGGAGCCATCTAGGACCACATCCGGTCTCGTTTTTCCCCTTTACGCCAGATGAAGCTATTACCTGTTCAAAAGCGACAGGAAAAGTCAATGGATGTATAGTGTATAAGGAAAGCAGTTTGATTTATCATCTTTTTGAAGTGGCGAAAAAATCTATAATTTCCGTGTATGCTTTAGAAAACGTCGGTCAGCTATGTGGGGTTGTTGTCTCGGGAAAATAGACCCTGGTTAAGAATGGCAGTCCTTATGATATATTCGTTTGAAACTTTTTGTTCATGTCTTTGTTGAGAATACACACCTGTGCCTTTATAATGAATAATATACTCTATATAGAACGGGTTTTCTTTTTTAAATTTGCCTCCAGTAAACAGTATAACTTCGAAACCAGCATAACCAAGAAACGTCGAGATCTATTCATTTCAGTCTAGAACTCTAAGTCTATGATATTGATGAAATGTGTTTAAACAGGGAATACAAATCGCTTCGAAACCGCGTGCCAAATACAATGAAAACTACGTGAACCGAAAAATCATTCACATTAGATTTACCGCAAGGACCTTCTTGCGTATGTTGCGCACATCAGCATGCATCACTCTAGACAACGAAAAAGAGGTCTAGAGGGAAGTCCTTTAGAGGAAACGACGTCGACCGCCATCGCGACACTAGTCACGGCGACGTCAAGCAACGCTAGACTAAGCATGAACGTCCTTTCTAAGTAAGCTCCTTTGCATTTTTCTAGAGAAAATCAACGCAATCTACCACTGCTGTGATCGCACTGTTCGATGTGTACTCGATAAATTAAGGAAAAGACGTTGGGACTAGCACATAATTGAGAAGAGCTATCCGGGTGTGTAGCGCAAGATCTCTACGTAGCAGAAGTGCAGGACACGTGGATGAACGTAGAACAATAAAAGTGCCGATGAGTTAATGAGACGAGTTCCTAATCGTCGTTTCGTTGGCCAATAGGGTCCGGCGCCGATCGATGCCAGGCATCGAGCAGCATAGACACCTGCTCCGTCGTAGGCCGCTGTGTATTGTCATTAGTGTCCCATTAGGGTAATGTAGCTCACAATCTATTATTTTTTTTTTAAATACCGCTGCTGCTCAAGAAGACAACAACACTGGCTGCAGTTTGAATAGGGTAGACGAAACGCTACGCCCTTAGGGGCTATCTTTCCCGCTACGACAACTGCTGTACCAAGTTAAGATAATCGAATTACATTTGAGTTGTTATACTTCTTATCAACTTCGTGGGAGTATCATTGTACTTCCCATTGGTAAGGCACTGAAAATAGCTACCACAGGACGCACAAGCAATTGGCATTCAATGTAAAAATGAGTATTTTATGAACTGATATGCAGCAGCCATCACGACGGACTGAAAAGCTCGATCCGCAAGATAATCAAGATGGGTCGTGCCTCTAATATCACAGTAAATGCTACACACTTGCCGGAAGAAGTCTTGACTTCTATCCGACATCGTTGGAAATTAGCACATAGACTTTGTCAGAATGTCCAGTTATATTACTGGAGGGTCCAAATGTTGCCGCTGGTACTTCGATGCATATATGTACTATATGCAAATCTGCTTTAAGTACTTCATCACGAGTCAAAGTCATAAAGCTTTCCTTTACTTACAACGCGACTGCAGTCTATCTCAACACCGCGAGTTTACGCCATTAACTCCCGCGCTCAACTGCTGCCGCCTAGCGTGTTATACACCGGAGGTCCTAAAAGACATATAGCCATTTTCGTTGTCTTTCGTATGAACTTGTTTCGTTATCGGTTAAGTAATGAACTTACACATAAACAGCTGGGCCTTAGCTTTTACATGTTTTGCCTTCGAATGTGCTCAACATGCTGTAAAGTGGTTTATGCGAATTGCGGTTATTATCAGAGTAGCTCTTCCGCCATAAAGCTTTGTGGTACGATTACCTGAAACAATGAAGAAAGCTCTCCATGTAATAGCTTTAAGCAATAATATACGCCGTTTGCTGCTAGTGATCTTATCTGTTCATGGCATAATGTGCCCAAGATGTGTAATGCATGAAGCATCGAAAGAGTTCGTGGACGAAGCAGGTTTTCAGGGGTGTCAGAGTCTATGGGAAATCTATCATTTAGTAGTAACAACTTTCTCAAACAATAGATTTTTAATGATACGAACCAAGTACAGTGGTAGAGGACATTGAGCTTGAATGGAGGGGATTTACTCAAGTAGTGGCCTAAAATGGGGTGTTCAAAGAAGCATCACTGCATTCGACTGAAGTCAGATTTGACTATCTCGAATAATTATTAACTGCTATTGTAGTTTACTTCAACACTAAAACCGTGCGCCTTGCGAAGACTATTCACCGATGTCAAAATCGGTGTGAATATCTATTCAAAATAAACGTGTTTTTTTTTTTTTTTTTTCGTTGGGATATTAAATGAGCCCGACATCATGCATTGATACTAGGAATTTTCCCTGATTGTTTGCTACATGTCTCTCTTATTTATTCAAGTATTTTGTAGAACTATGGAAATAATTTGGTTAAACTACGGTTTCTGAGTTTCCACGCATGCGCCATCCGTGCCCACAGGTATGCCCATGAGTTACATACTACCCGAAAATTCTACGTTTTGAGTAGAAATCTCTATACGACTTTGCATCAATGGAGAGCTCTGACAACAATAAACATGTTTTCATTTCAATTCGGTACATAGGTAATATAATGATATATATATGTTGGACCTTGAACTAGTTTTTACTTGGCTCTAATCATTGAAACTAACCTAAGAATTTGTAATACTGCGCTCAATCTGTTTCATATTGGACGAATTTTTATTGTCTATTCGGTAATTCTGCCTAACGTTCATTGAGTTTACGATGAAATCCACGAAAAATCATTAGCGAAATTGGGATGTCTAACTTAGGTATGATTCCCTGTGGCTTACAGGGGGGGCGAAACATGCATATTCTCCAAGCATATATCTATATACATATGCGCACAACGTGGATATCTTTACGTACGTAGTTGTAACTACGCCGACCACCGGCTACGCGTTCTCCTCATAACACAGGGAGAATACATAAATAAACGTTTTTGTAAAAAAAAATACTGGTAAGATATATAATCTTACCAGTGCTCGCTATATATCGTGGTCTATAATGAATACATTGTAAAGATACACATACTAATTGAATTTATTTACATACAAACCTGACTACGCTGGCTGTTTTCTTTACGAAGCTTCTTTCAAATCTTGTTCCTGCTTCGAATGGTTGTTAGTGCAGCTGTTGTACAGGAAAACTTCAGCCTAGGACGCCGCATGACGGTTTCATTTTGGGCCTAGAAAGCTGTCGCGACATTGGGTGTTCGCGTGATTGGTCGACATGACGTGCATCCCCCTATTAGGACTAATTTAATTCTTTCAAATGCCAACGTCAGAAATCTAGTTCTCAGGCTCCTATAGTTCGAACCGATCGGTAATAAAGTTGTTGTTTAGCGATCGGCAACGTAAAACGTTTCTCAGCTTTCAGTCCTTCACATAGTCAGTAGAAGGTGTAGGACGTTGTGTGTGTCTGCTGCCATGTGTTGCGTCCATCCTTATGAGTGCGCTAATCCAGATCGTATATAACCTCTGATCGACACAATGGCTGGATACTTCTGGTGGCATCATGGTGGATGCAATCGCTTACGCAAATAATGATTTTATTGTGATGCCCGCAAAAATATGAAATATGGAATTTCTCAAAGTCGTCCTGCAGCGATGCTCATAGCCCGAACACCTGACGGCCAAGACCGATTCGGTCAATAGGATCTTATTTGTTTGACAACAATCTTGCAGTCAACCGAAATTTAGGACAGGTACGAAACGTCGCTTTATACTGACATCAAGAAGATTCTGTCAAGGGACTACAAACTACAGGTAGAAATATGAACAAGTATATTTTTCTAGCAGTCGCTATGTCAGTATATAGTTGTTTGTTTATTCAATATTCTTTCCTTCTGTTGAAGAGAACGCCCTAACCATATCTATTTGGGCATAGCATGGTGGGCAGTAGGCGGACGTATTTGACCAATGAACTAGCAAAAGGGTACTACTAGGAATTACATACGTTTTAGGCAAAGCCTGGAGAGGACCTTTCCTTAGACTATATTAGGTGATGATCGCGCAACAAATTATACTAACAAGCTTGATGAAACGACGAAGCCTTCTTAGACTTTTTAAAGTGGTTCTTACAGCCTCTGTACGCTGAAACATTCATTATACACTTAAAGATTGCCATCACTGTATCGCTAAAATCCCTATCATAGCTTATATCTCAGAGACAAATATCCGAGCTTGACAATGTCAAACACTAGCCTTTATGACAGCTAACAGATAACGAAGAAACCCACGAAGATTTTGTAATAATATAAGCGACCTTCACGCAAAACGGCTTTAAATTAGCAACTAAGCCAATGTCACAATTAACCACATTCGTCTCCGATACTATTGCTGATCGCGTCTGGCCTGAATAGATAACAAATGCTTTTCGTTTTTTCCCTTTAATTTCTCGGATTCGTCAGACGTATATGTGTTCGTGCATAGCTTGCACTACACTCTATACGCATAACGACATAGGCACACATGTGTATATGGTATTTTACACATTATATTCTATATTTTGTTTTATGTGTTATGTTCTGACAACTACGACATTATTTTTGGGAAGTCAAGCCTCCATATCTCAGAGGTTTTACGGGCTCGCTTTCATCGCGGTACGACGAGGGAGGCAACATCGTCAATGTTGTTCTCGGTGACAGGACTCGAGAAGAGTCAACGGAGGAAATGAGGAAAACACGCGCCGGTGACAGGCACAACCCTCTAAATGCTAGAGACCGAGAAAGAGAGAGAGAGAGAGAGAGAGAGAGAGAGAGAGAGAGAGAGAGAGAGAGAGAGAGAGAGAGAGAGACAGTTGTACAGACTGGAGCATGCTGACGCTCTTAGAGAAACAGCAGAACTACTCCTAAAGAGGTTTGTGGCTAACATCTAGGAAATACATCCACGTACCGTAAACGAGATGCGGAAAATAGCTCCTCGAGGGCTGATGCAACATAAACGCGTACTGAAAGAATACTTACGCAAAGCTTGTGATGTTGATTAGCAGCCGGTATTTCTGTTATACTTAAACGTTTATTTAAATGTTTTCCAATAAACCATTTTAATTATTTTCTGTGATCAGTTTGTGTAATTTACAAGAAATTACATTAAGTGGCAAAAAAACACTGCTTGCTTGTCAAATATTACTTTTAGCAGCCATCTCGTGATTCTTGATTGTCACTACGCGTAATTCGGCCTCATTGCTGCTGTACAATTACTTTTTATAGTAAAGTTTTCTCTGAAATCACGTAGCATGCAGCCAGCCAACTGGCTAAACAATGCACGCTAGCAAATCGAATGGCGAATGCCTGATCATAGTGTAGAACGTACACAAAGCACGTCGTCCCAATCGGACTCCTGAGGCTCCGCTGGTTTGCTACAGTTTCAAAGGTCTTAGCAGAATAAGCCAACAATAGCAGAATAGACACGCAGTGCCATAGTGCACTCAGTTACGATGAAAGAAAGCTCGTTCTCTATAAACGTAACGCGAACCAGCTGTCGTTTGGCTCAATTTTCGATCGGAAACTGGGGCGACAGGCTAAGGCCAATGATGTTTCAGTACTCTTAAGGCCACCTTAGTATTAGCTTTGATGTCATCTATTCCAATAGTCAATCCACGACTCGAAAATAAAATACGCTTCATAGTAAACATATTAAAAAGGAGTGGGTGTAGAAGGTCGAATGCACAAATGCAACTAAATATTATATATGAGCATAGGTAAACCAGACGGTTACAGAACGACGAACGTTAATGTATTGCTTTTATAATAAATCGGCGAGGTACTGATGAAGACATTTATCTCAAATCAAATAAGGCAAAACGTCTGAAGTTTGATGCTATTAAAAATGAACTATGGCAAGGTAAATCTATTCAACAAAGATGTCTCGGTATTTCGGGTTTTAGCCCAAGTAATTTAATAGGCTTAACACGACATTTATAATATTTCATGAAGCTCACATGATTAGCTCAACAATATTTAACTTGAGGAGAAGTTGAACTTAAGGAAACCTAAGCAGAACATAAGTAAACTTCATAGCACAAAAGGCAGTTAAAGAATTCACAATTTTTATTTGGACAACCTTAGTTTAATATTAGCCACGAAAGCTTTTTTTTTTTTAAATTTTGCAAGAGGTTGCAGTATCTGAGTCTAGGTTAGAATGTATAACCACTTACAGGCACACTGAACATTGGAGAATTCTGAACTTTAATCAAAACTACAAGTGAGTGTCGTTTTTGTGTAGTAGATTTTCTACAGCAAGTTTCAACAATTCCAAATTTCCATTATTGGGATTTCAGGTGTTAAGGATCATTCCCCGTAGTTGGGCAATCGTTATACTTGGAAACGCATGAGGTGGTCTGGGTTTGGGATCGAGCATCTAACTTGGTAAGAGCCAACCACCAGAGGCAAGACTTAATCGCAATACCGGACGTGAAACTGCAAACAGCTTTTTCTTGAGTGTTAATCATGAAACTATGATTTGTTTTTGATGGCTTCCCATTATAGCAGAAATAAAACGATTGGATAGTCCTTGTGTGGAAACCAAGTGGTCCTCCATGGAAACGAATCAGAATAGCAAAGCTAAAAGCCCGTAGTCCGTTAGCCCATTGTTCATTAGTCTATCATTAATGATGATTAGTAAATAAGCTATCGGCGGGCTCTAGACAGAGGCCCTAAGACTCGCTGATAAAACATTCTCGCTGAGGCGAGGACGTGAGATAGTAGAAAGATACTTGTAGCATTGTTCTAATCATTACCTGTTTCATGTTGCCACTTATTTAGTCTTAAAATCTACTTTGAAGGAAGTAGAATATTTATCTCGTAGTGTTATTATCATAATCACGAAAAGGAAACCATGAAAATCTGCCTTTACATTTTACTAGTGAATAGGGCTGTTCTTGGCTGCAAAAGGTTGATATTTGATTGGGTGCCATATATCCAAATTGAGACCTTACCTTACCGTTATCAGGACCTACTACTATCAGTTTCGGGCAAAATTACTGTTGACCTCTATAAACAACAAAAGATCTCGTTTGTGTCTACTGATGCTGGACTGCTTTTTCAGTTATTGAATAGCCTCAATTTATCGGTGCTTTTTACAATATTTAAATGGGGCGCTGTTAAAGAGAGGTATTTCAAGTACGATGCCAAAGAACTGACATTTGCATTTTGTGGCCACGTATCCTTAGGTCGCAGGTCAATCAATCTGGTAGAGAGAAAGAAGTATGAAACGAGACTGGACGTCCTACAGGACGTCCTATAGGCAATAATCTGGACTCGTGTAAATTGCTTTTTCTAGAATTTTTAATTTTTATGAGAAAGCTCTTAGCAGGGTCGGTGTGTAGCTCAGCGGTGTGGTTTCGTATACGTTGTTCATTATTAATGCTTTAAATTCTTCTCAACTTCTACTATTTTGGATATACCATTTTACATTGCTACCATTGTAGCTGTTTTTGCTGCCTTTTTCACTTTGGTCCGCGTGAGCGCTCGGAGGACCCCAGTGACAGTTACGGCACTTGGTATCGCCGGCTGGGCACCTAGAGTTAATCAACCATGATAAAACGTTTGCCTTCAAAACATAAGCTTCCACGATTCATCAAATCATTTAAGATTTTTGATTCTATGTACCTTTAGCGGCGCAAAAAGTCCACAGCGTATTCTCAGGTCTAAGAGGGTGATTTAACGCTTTTTCGTTATTAATAGAAAATGTATTTCTTTACAGATGTTGGTGCTGGTAAACTCTCTACTGTCGAAGCAAATGCCCAACAAAATGCTTATGGAGGTCTCTTAAAAACAGCTAACAAGATTAAAAAAATAATTTAACATTATAGTTCATAATCTCATTTACCAGAATGAACGACACCGAAGACGTCCATGCGTTTCCCTGCTGAAGGCGAAAGGACTACTGCATCAATGCAGTTAGACTAAGATCAGAAAAAATATGTACTTTTCTACAAACGAAACTCAGGTTTGTTTCAGCAAAAGCTTTCTCGTTAAGGGCCCATCTTAGTCTATTGCTTTGTTGCACTAATTCTGAAACGGAGTTATTAGCTACCGATGAAACTAGACCTAACAGAGGAAAAGGTACGCCAAACTTTGCAAAGATTCGCCTTTTCGGGGACAGTTTTTGAGGAGAAGCTTGACATTGCCTTGCCCGCAAATACTCTTAATATATGCAACACTCGGCTTCACAAGTTCCGACGATAGCGCTGAGACTTGAAAGCAAAAGATTTCCGATTGTGATCTGGTTGGGTAGCTGGAAATTTGTTATTAACGTAAAGTATTACAGTTTTTATACAGCAAGCTTAAAAACGTAAAGTAATCATCACTAAAAACTTTATTAGCACTTGGGGAGATGTCCCTTTGTGCTTCCTCATATTTGGGAAAGTCATTTGTGGATACATGATATACCATGATGATCAGCGTTTGACCGACATGCGTTAAGCTATGAACCCATGTGATTTAGAACCTCTCCGAAACATCGGTCGGGGGGGCTATTAATTGCTTGCGTTTAAGCAATATTTAGAAAATGTAATTTGCTTGCTTCATAAAACTGTTCTGTTTTGTTGGTTTTATTCCTGGGTCACGAGACTAAATATAGCATTCCGACTCTTAAATTTGAATACGTGGATACTCTATACTGTTGTATTCACCTAAAACAACTATTTCTGACTAAACGTGCCCAGGACTCATCCTAAAAAGCGTCCGAAAGCTGCCAATCATCCGACTGCACATTGGCACCACGAAGGGGAAAAACGATAGCCCGCTGCACTTAAGTACAGCGTTCATGATAAATGCATATTATCTTGCTGTATACCGACTGATAGCCGTTACAACATGGAGGATCCATCGTTTGGGTCTCCTGTGGCTCCCGTTCTAATGCGTACACTTAATAGGCTCTAATGGAGCGTAAACACAGTCGAGAAGGCTTTGCGATGTTAGTCCTGGACACAGCGCCTTGGATTTTGTTTTTCGTCTCCTGCTACTGTTTGGGCAACTTGTTTTCAGGGTATTTATTCATTATTGTATTCTCGAAATTCTGCAAATTTTCTAGGCGGGTCATATTTATTCATTCCGGCTATTTTCTATCACCCCAAATTTACTACTATTTCCTACAGAAGAAGTTCTGATCTACTGACGTCATCTTTCTTCCCACCAAATTAAATTTTTTATATGTGAAAGACTCAAAAATCTACATTCTACAATATTTAGTTTCACAGTTTAAATGGTGACTGAAGGAAATATGCCGGCCGTATGCGAAGGTTCACAGGCTTCAAGGCCAGTTTGAGAATGCCGGTTTTATCTGATGATGCGGCCGGGTCAAAAGCCTATTCTGTACCAGCTAGATGCCATATGATGTAATATGCTTGTTCACCCTTTGTTTATTCTAATTTAATTAACATTTTTGTTTGTCAGGGTATCTTGAAGACTGTACATGAGGAGAGCTTTCACCTTTCATCTTAGTTTCGCCAGCCGCAGCTTAGCTCACAACATTGCTTATTTAAGTTTTACGATATATTCGAAATTGTTGAAAACGCGGGTTATTTACTTTATTTCACTTATACCGATCTACCTAGAACAAAATCGCTTGATATTGCCCCCATAGCTTGCATTAAATTTTAACAGCTTGGCTGCATACCAATGCCACTCCCCGACTGCTACCAGATCGACAAGATGGATAGCGTGCTATATTGATCTGAGGCTTAGTATCCTTGCAATTATTTGAGTTTCCAGCGTGTACCTGCTTTAATTTATGTAAAATTATTTGCGTTTCCTATAAGTACCATATTAGGATTCGTCTTTCGCACGCTACGTTAATATTACTGAGAAGATCTAGCCATTGCAGAAATGGCTATATTTCAAAGTTGAAACCCTTGAGGACTCTCTTTGGGACTGTTACTGCCCACCATAGGCATTAAATGGTGGGACTATTTCTTATAAGATAGGAGAAGGTTTTGCGCCAGCGGCGAACTGTACCGTTACGCTATTCATAATTGGCAGCAATGCTAAATGGGTCGAAGCGCGAAGTTGGCCATAGGATTGACTTGCCCCCAATCTTAAATGCAAAAAGTCTTACTTTTGTCAAGCCAATGCTAGAGAAGATTTTTACGTTTTTCGCCGAAATCGGATGGAAGCTCTTGCTACAAGCACTAAATTGTCAGTGTTGTCTAACAATAAACAACAAGCTAATATGAGCGATTTTTTGCGTTAGGCATATAATTGCTCAGTGAACAGGGAAGCACTAGGCTTCCTATATGCCATGCGTATGCCGTGAACTCATATGTTCAAAATAGAAAATACGTATCGTTTTTCGTATATGGAGATTTATGTTTCCAAGGAGCGTTGCACCATAAACCGCCGCACAAAATTATAGTAAAAAAAAAAACAGGGGAAGAATTAAATCCTACCTGGAACATGAACCCGGTATGAAATAGATTGACGCGATTGCTACCCGTATGAGGTACACTCGTGTTTGTGACGCCTATGCAACACCGCGCGGTGGATTCCTTCTCCGCGAATATAACCTGTGAAAATTAATAGCTAATTAGAAAAAAACTAATTCTGACATTTCCACGGCTATGAATTGCTTCAGTAGAATCATACAATAAAAAATGTAGTTTTTTTTTTACCATATATTTTAGCCAGTTCGTTTGGCTGTTTGCGTCAAAATTAAAAACAGTTACCCGCCAATTACCGAGAACGTAATTACATTATAGAGTCAACTAGACAATGAGAAGGACGCCGTCCGAAGTACGATTCGATTCTGCAGTTCCGGTTTTTCCCTTACCGTATCCCATCCAACCCAGTTTGTCTAGCAGCATCTGCCACTGTTACAAATGTTACTGTTAGCTGCATAATAATTGCAGAGGATCCGAAAATCGTGAAATCGTGCTAATTAAGATTAATAAATAGATTTCTCATGAGCGCATCTAATTGATTCTAATCGCCGCCGTTACTCCCTGCTGTTAGCTGGCCGTAGTTCGTCGATTCGACGTACAAGAGCTTTCGATCCGCTATAATGTAGCGCTCCGTGCAGCGGTCGTGCAGACAGAGATCGTGTCAGCACAACAGATTTCCGATATTGCTCACACTGCCAGTCGTAGCAAATCCCCAATACGGACTCTTGAACCCTTTGGGAAACACCCTAGCATCGGAATCTCTTATGATGCGGCAACGCCCCCAGCAACGGAGTAGAAAAACACCATGGATGTGATATCGCACCCAACCTCGCGCGTCGTTAGGCTAGTCCTCGCGGTCGATAGGATGATTCCGGCAAAGTTCTCAATCTTGTTTACCGTGCGTTGTTGCTGTGTTGTTTTGGTGTCGTCAAGGCTTTCAACACCATCTGTGGCCGAACGATTCCTCCCATGAGGAATCATTTGTACAAAAAGGTGTAAATGTAGGGCCCTTCTAGCCATCTACATCGATTTAATTTTTTTCCTTTAAAGAGCAGTGGTCTGGGGCCGGTCGAATTGGTTTTAGACCAAACATCAGTTGCCCTCTCTTCTGATATCCGTGTCGCCTTTTTCAATGGTGATAGCTATCAATTAAGATAGTAATTGTAGATGGCAACGTGGAGGGATAGAAGGCCCGCGCTACATCAATACAACTATATAATATTGTTTTTGTCGCTACCACTGCTGCTCGTATCGTTGTCATAATAAAGTAACGAATAACGTTATAACATTGTAACGAGCTCAGTACACGCTAATTCCAGGCCACACAGGGGTTCGGGAGTATATGTTTTTGATATCTTCTCTGGGACACCTCCTGAAAACGAAATAACATTTCGTTCTTAGCACCGCTTCCCTCGAGATCTAGAAAAAATGAACCCTTCTAACTTCCCGCACCGTATTTCTTCTGTCTTGCGGCATTCCGCGATTTTAAAGGATGCGTTAAGTATACATTGAGAACGAATGGATCCACGCTTAAGCACGTTGCTCGGCTGGAGCAAAGTGCAGGGCGTTCCTCATTTGACAGCGTGAATTAATTAAGTTTAGAGCGACCCGCCGTTTATTCATGCATGTGTACGTACAGGCATCGGCAAAAGCATGGGGACGCCCGTTTCCGGTACCAAATCCCTATACGTTAGAGTGGCGGATTCGTACGAACGAAACTGCAATTAGTATATCTGAATATCTAAATGATGAAATAAAATGCCACAGCGTAACCCGGTGTTGGAAAAGGCATCTTGCTATGACCATAGAGTGTACGCAGTTGTCTAGTAGGCCGTATGTAAAATGCCATCATGTAACAAATTAGTTAGAACGATCCAATGCATAAGGACACCGACAGGACGGATAATGAAGTAGTAATTAAGCGATCTAGTTTTTTGAATGTCCTTTCAATAGTTGTACGCTCAGATCCGACGGAGGAAACTATGCGGTTAAATAGATACGCGTCGATCTGTGCAACGGTAAATGATACACAACGAAGACGCGGAGTTAATCGCAGATGCACTATAACTTTAAAAATTTATTTCGACGAAAAAATTATCGTCATTATCGATAAAATATTTTCTGCAACTTCATCATTTATATTTGCCTGTCACTTTTCGCTAAATTTTATAACATGCCTAACAGAAAAATCTAATCCCAACCGCAGAGCCTTTAAATAGAGCTTAATCACTGCTACCGTCGACGCAGCTGAAACCCGCGGCCGAACTCAAAACCAGACAATATTTGCCAACGAGGCTTTATAGCGGTTGCTTTTACGGTCGAACATTGTATCGCATTGTGTTACGTTAGTCAGGCGTAGTTTTTTGAGTCCCGAGATTCCGGTTCATCGACAATTTAACTGATTACTAAATTATTCAGGGCCCCAACTTGCCTGCAATATACGCAAGGATTACGCAAAAATAGGAACGCGGGAGAAAATATCGTGCAATTTCTTGTCGTATCGATCTGATATGCGTCTCTATATCTACACAAAAGGCACTCCGAACGCGACTTGCTGAGTTTTCCAAGAGCAAAATTTTTCCATAGCTGAACGGAGATAAAGCGAAGACAAAATCGGGTAAAGGGTGGTCATAAGCGATCGCGTCCGGTGGATATAGATTTAGTGATATAAAATAGGGTGTCTGTGTTCTCAGGATTAATCGGGCAATCGAGGAACTCGTGGGGAACAAAATCGGGGGTTCCATCTGTGCAGCTGTTGAGTCTACGTGAGTTAGAAGGGTGCAGATCTCTTTCACGTTCTCTAAAGCTGAGGCTCATAGGGTCTTGGCGAGAAACTTGACAAAGGAAAATAATCGTTCCTATGATCTTAGCATAGACCCTTTTGGCCTCGTCCTTCCTTTCACTTCGGGGGAGTCAGCGACAATCCGTCAACGGAAGAAGAAAATCATCTGGCTTGGGTAGCTTCCTGCCTGATGGCCGGCCGAGCAATGTCACTCCGGTTCGGTTTTACTCCTTTACACGCTCCTTACTTGTGAGGCTCGAGAAATCAGTTACCCACAGTCGAAATTCCTCTTGACTGGCGACGTCCATGAAACAATAGGAAAAGCAGTAGCAGCAGCAGGATGATTTTCAAGAAGGGAGCAGGGCAAATGCGATTGTAGCCGTTGGATCGGTTATCGTGATTGGACAAGGCTCAAATCCCCTCCTTAACTTCCAACCGAATTGCAACGCTTGTCTATGTTTTACGCCATACTCTTCGAGTTTCTTCCTTTTGCTTGGGGATTGGTATGTAGTTGGGGTCTCTCCATCTAAGTGGACCCCATCTGAAAGCGATTCGCTGCAACTGCAACCATTATACGGGCTACGTTTCCTATGACTGCCTCTGCACATCAAAGCCTCTGTCGGTCTCGCTTTTGCCACCAACTTTCGGTCATCGCTTGCGTTCGCACTTATGGGCGTCGACTATAGAAGCTGCCGATTACAGCCTAGTACGCTGGGCCACTTCCGCTGCTGATGTCGATGTGGGCTGAGCCAACGATTGACTTTTTAACGTTGCAGGCCACGAATCAGGCCGATTTAGTAGTTGTAGGATACCAGTCTCACTCAAATCGGCAAGGACGGATGACATTTTCAAGTTATAACTGCGTTCATCCGTGAGTTGGGGATGGATATGAGTGTGCTTGTTGAGGGTCATCTATTATCAGGTTTTTCAGTCAATTTTTATTTGTTAGTTTTAAGAAGTTGTCATTTAATGGAGAATCAATCCAGCAGTATTTCAGTGTTTGCGGTACATGTAGCAAAAATACAGAAGTGCGCTCATGAAAAGCAGTAAATATACGTTCCTAAATCTATGTTTAATAACCTAAAAGTAAAACCTGAATTGGCTGGCTAACGCGAATCGCTTTGGGTACATTGGCATGCTAACCTCGACTAACAGATAGGTCGTCTTACTAGTTCAGTTCTTAGCCTTATTAAAAATTATAACCGTCAGGAAAATAAGGTATTAAAAAAATAAGGGATCCAGGAGAAAACTATGAGAGTTAATAGCTGCCTATATGGTTGCCATGCTATTTCATAGGTTAGGGAAGCCACAAATAAATTCTGCAAAACCCAGGTTAGGCACCTGGAAGGTGTAAGTTCCTGATACTGTACTTGGAAAGAGGTAGTTCCCAAGACAAGAGAAGAAAACTAATTTATATGTATATAAAAAGTATATATATGATAAAGTATATATAAATATTGATTACACAAAGGTTGAATAATAGCTAATTGATTACCGGTGCAGCATGCAATGTATGCAATGCCAGACAGCATTTCATGGGTGGTGCGCTTAGGTCTTCACCTTGAAATAGCCACTAAAGGACTTATGAACGAATCGTTTTTAAATGTAAACAGTTTAAAGTTGGTGAGTGGAACTTGTTTTTGTGTAGGTAGTTATGGAGTCTCTAGCGCGCGTATTTTTGTTATGTCTAAAGACCTGCCGACGGTATCGAGTGATCTAGCGTTATAAGTCTGTACATGTATATGAAATGGCAGTATTATACTGACTTGGATCGAATGCAACATACAATCAATAGAAATGGATGGAAACGTGTAGGTAGCAAATCGGATTAGACGAATCTTTTAGCTTTCCATGGAGAGTGTTAGTGTATCTTAACCATCCAAATTGTTTATCCTTTTGAAGAAGTTTGTCAAGGGCGTTTCCAGTTTCATCCTGTTAACCTAGAAATTCATAGATATTGTTGAACCTTTTGTTGAATCTGGCGTTCCATTTTTCAGAGTAAACGCCTGGTTAATGAGTCTAGATGTGAAAAGTTTTGCCTCTCATGACATCACTTTAAATCCCTTTGTTCCAATAAGATAAGATCATTCCAATGCTTAAGCCGCTTGCAATGATCTTATCTAAACAAGCAGATACTTTAATAGAATCATTGACGAATCTACACGTTACGTTTCTGTATTAAAATAAAATTAAAACTATTAAATAAATTGCTGGAGCCGAAACAGACGATAGTCTGACAATGCAAGGCTTGGGCTATACGATGAACGCATTCCTCATCGAAGCTCGCTCAGTATTTTCCCGGTAGCTCAAAATGTATACGCTATAACATTGTCATGGTGGAAGGTGGCGTTTTTTCTGTTCACGGTCGATTTTCTTTCAATAGCTTGTCGTAATATTGTTAGTTGTTGACAGTAGAGATCAGAATCAGTCGTTTTTGCTAAGGGGCAGCAGCTCATAACGCATGATTACTTTCCAGTTTCATCAAACACACAGCGCAACGATCTTGTTTGGCGTCAGTCTGAGCTTTGCTGCAGACTGTAGAACACATTGTTTTTGTGTGCATATTATTATTCTACACGATCCACTTGTTATTACCCGTAATCAACTACTTTAGTTCTATCTGTTTTGTTACGTTTTTGTAGGACTTCACGGATGGAACTACGATCGAACAAAATCCTTGACTCGTCGTCGAAACTTCGACTCTTCTTGTAGCCAACTTTCTTCATGTTGTTTAGAACTGTTCAGTTGTCGATGGTAAGTTTTTTGACGATGCGATGGTTATTTACGTGTCGTTTGTGCTTAAATTTCACGATAGATTCAACAGTTTTTTTTGTGATCGATTGACCACTACCACGAGCACGTTTCAGACCGAGATTCTCAGAGCAAAAGCGATGAACTTATCTCCGGGCTATTTTTTTTCAATACCATATCCTGATCGTGATCAACATAATTTTTGTATGGGCCCGAGTAGCATTTGTATTTTTTATTGTAATTAAATTGTAAAATAAAGCGATTTTTGATAGGAATTTTGCGGGCGCTTTATTATAAGTTTGAAAAAAAACATTCTAACAATATTAGCACGTCTATTATAGCCAAATTTCAGCTCTGAAAGGACACCATTGCCGATTCGACGCGACACATATTATCTGAGATATGTGATGTTAGAGCCTTCCAGGTAGAAAAACGGTCAATACTTTTTCGTCAACCCACTAACTTAATGATATAATTAGAGCATATTTTAAGCTCCAATATTATATATCGGTTTACTTTAGCTTACTACTATATTATATCAGAGGATCGAATTAGATAGGCTGCATAAGAAGGAAGGTCATACTAATATATGGACATGCATGCAGTGGAATCTGGAGTAACCTGCTTCAATAGTTTTGTTTACCTCGCTCCGACTGGCATCTTTGGATATCCTCCGTTGACACTATAGGGGAATGTATTGGACATATCTTAAGCAATGTTCCATGGTTCCCTCTTTCGTCATCAAACCTTACCTGCATCTTACCTGCATCAGAGAAGCTCGGCCAAATATAATAAGCACCTGTTTGTGCCTAAAGGTAGACAGCGTTCTCTGTGCCGTTATTAATCAAAAACTACTCTACAACGCCTACTATAGTAGCTAATGTGCGTTTAAAAAGGAATTTCACATTTTCAAGGATATATGAAGGAAGAGGTGTTTCTAGGAAATTTGCCACCGCTGGACTGGGGGGGGGGGGGGGGGAGAACACGAGTCTGGTAAATACGTTTGCGTTATTACGCAAAGCTTCGAATATGGGGAGAAGGTATAACGCTAAAGGCAGGATGTTTCCAAATAATCGATTTATAGACATAACTTATCCATAGCCAGTGTCAATGCTTCATCATGCCCCGTAAGTCTAGCACGTGACACTGCAAAATGTATCTCATACTAAAAGGCTGGTCGAACAAGCAGTGGGTCAACAGTGGGTGTTATGTTTATGTCAAACATTTGGAGATTTCTTTCGACATCAGAAGTTTCGTTATGCTAGCGCATTTGCTCGTCGTCAGTTTGCGAATAAAAGCTGCTCAGGAAACCATTATTAGACAAAATGTGGTGCAAGCAGTAATAATAATAAGCATGGCGTTTTAGCCAGTTTTCCACAATTTTTTGATAGACCGGTTGGGCAGATTGGCCCTCTGTGCACAAGCTGGAGTCGTTTTTTGGTGTCGATATGCTGAGCAGGGTGGCCGTTTGTATTAGTGGCATGGAAAAAATGGGTAAAAACCTTTACTATCTATAGAGTATTGTTTATACCTTTCTATCTGCGCACCGGTCAATACCTAATTGTATACTTTATCTCTCATAACCACGGTCATTCGCTGTGGCAGGCCAAAAAAAGTAGTTTTACAGTTGAATAGGACACAAGTATTTACTCGGGAAAAATGGATTGATGGACCCATGCTTCGAAGAGCATCTGTATCAACGAAAAACCTATTTGTTTCCTAACTGTTAATTTATGTCTTTTAACGCTAGCTGGCTTAGTGGAACCCCGACTAAATCATTCCTAGCTGTCATAAGCTCCTTAAGAGTCACCCATGTGTGAACTCTGTTTATTAATTCAATAAATGCGTCCCTGAAGCATGATTTTATTCAATATATATGCCTGCGACAGGCTTCCTAACTCTGAGTTAAATCGTCTAAATGTGCTTTCGGCAAAATCTCGTTTATCGTGCGCCTTGATTGCGAATGGAGGCACGGTATTGACAGGTACGTAATCTCTATGTGGCCAAGTGCCATTGCGTATAAGATGATCCAGTGAATATAAATAGAAGGCTAAGGTTGTAGGAACACAAAAGATTACAAAACAAAACAAGTTAGAAGTATTCCTTTCTCCTTCAATACAAACTGAACTGATTAAAGGAATAAAGAAAAATGTAAGTGTTTATAACTAAGAAATCTTTAAGGTATCGCCCAAAACGTATCATATTGAGTATGCGCACAATTTCCTCATCGTACGCATATATTCCTGTTCGATGGGTCAGCTGCTAACCGTTGGTAACCGGTAGTTTACTTTCGTGAAGTAGTAACAGTGAAGATAAATTTCCAAGCCATAAGAAAGTAACCCGCGGAATCATTTCATGTTCGGTCTGTCGCTAAAAATAGCGCGCGAAACTATCTTGCGGTGAACTTAAGAAACGAAAAGATCTTGCAATTGTTTTCACTTGGATTATCTCAACCGTGCTTCGAAATAGAACAGAATTTTAAAGGGCACTATACACACATGTTTTTTTTATCATAAATTTCAATTGCAATGAGAAGTATGCTCAAAAATCGCGTTCTACCTAGGGACGCATTTCTGTTTATCGTCTGGCTATAGATGACGTTATTTGTAACAGGGCTGAAGCAGAAAAAGTTCTGCTTCGGCATGGCCTGGATTTTGAGCCAGAAACAGAAATATCCATAACAGAAAGCAGAGACTACAGCGGAAACAAAGAGGTCAGCCAAATCCATCTGCGGATAGCTGGTGCTTACTGCACTCCGTTTTCATCACATATGTTATTCCCGCAAGCCTTCGAATGTCGCTCAGCACTAACCCGAGCTATAATCAACAACCCAGAGCGTGTCGTTAAGTAAAATGTTTGAATATAGCGCCCTTGGCCTATTTGTGCATCAGCAAATCCAGCATGTGTACTACATTTCAGCCCCATTTCCTGCTAGAGAGACTGATACGAGCGACTTTACACTGCATTGATCGTATACGACAACACATAAAATCTGCATTGACATTACGCGAAGAAAGCATAGAGTGATATGCCAATTTAAACAACAAAACGGGGCGGTACCTGCAGTCGATGAAATCGGCTGACCACGCAATTTGGCTTGGAAAACGTGAAATCGTGTCATTATATTTAATTAATTCAATCTAGCTAGCGTCGCAACAAATGGTCAGAAGGGGTGTTGGAAAGAGAGCTTATCGGCTGAAAAACCACTGGTACCTGTGACAGTAATGCGTTTGTTTAAAGACACCTGTTTATCAAAGGGCATATTCGTGTAGAGATCTCCTCTTAACTAGAAGCACTATTTGCCATTGATAATCTGATGCCGTTTGTTTAGCACGTTATCCTGAAGAAGGGCCAGCGACTCTATAAAACGTTCTGGTTAACGCTTGGTCAAAACTGATCACGTGGGCGGATTGTATTAAATTAATCGACGAACGTTTGCTATTGTGCTATTATCACGAATGTTTTGTATGTTATAGATAAAGGCTTACAATAGCGCCACTAACATAGACTTCAGTCCAGCCTCGTGAGGTTTCAGTGTAGATTTACTTATGGAAAAGTGTTCTTTAGCTAATAGACTTTTTATATATTAATAACTTTTATGTACTAAGAATTTTTTGAAGATGAGTTTGATGGAAATGTTTGCTTAGTAACGAGGCCCCAGTAATACGGTCAGGCGAGGAGAGGTTAATATTTCGCATTATAGGCGTAGTGCAATTATTTTTTATATATTTAGTTCACGAAAGGGTACTGATTGGCTGTTTCAATATTAAGCCAAAATTTCTTATATTTCAAAATACCATGATTAAACTAAGTATACCTCGATGGCATTCCGACCTTTTGTGCAATACCATCATCTTATAACAATTTTTGTGGTTTCTGGACAAGAAATAGTGGCAAATGACTTTTGTGCCCATTTGCTGAGACTGTATTAACACCAATAAGGGGGTTCTATAGAAACCGAATAATTTGATCCGGTGCGTTAATGCAATATTCCATTGAGTTTTTTCCCTCTTTGGCGTGTAGTTAAAGGTGTATTCGGTCGGGCATTGTCATGGTAAAAGATGACGCTTTTTCTGTTCAGTAGTTTCGGTCGATTTCTTTCAATGGCCTATTGTAATCTTGTTAGTTGTTGACAAAAGAAGCCTGAATCAATCGTTGTACCAGGTGGCAGCAACTCACGATCCCATACCATAGCATTACTTTTTTTGGCGTCAATCGCCACAGACTGTGAAGGACAGGTTTGACCTTTATTTGTACATTATTATTATATAC
Organism: Varroa jacobsoni; assembly: GCF_002532875.2. Classification (NCBI taxonomy): domain Eukaryota; kingdom Metazoa; phylum Arthropoda; class Arachnida; order Mesostigmata; family Varroidae; genus Varroa; species Varroa jacobsoni. The sequence goes on from NW_019214243.1 coordinate 78,826, forward strand.
GATCCATTTTTTACCACCCGTGACCAATCACTTTAGGAACAGTTCAATTTCGTTGTATTTCTTTAGCGTTCCTCAGGTGGAATCGTGATCGAGTAAAATCTTTTGCGTCTATTCGCGTGTCCCCCCCTCAAATATCGATATTTTCTTCCACAAATAGTGTAAGACCGTTTGGTCTAGATCCTTGGCGTTGTGATGGCCTCTCACGTGTCGGTCGTGCCTAACCTACCTAATAATTTCATATAGTTGGTCGATTACTACGAAGAGCATTTCTATGCGGAGATTTTCAGAGTAAAGAGCGTCAGATCCATTTTCGGACCGTTTAGGACAATAACGCATCTTGACCATGCGGAACAGAATTTTTTTGTGGGCTTCGGTAGCACGCTGGCCTTTATCTTGAATCCGAATAATGAATCTCCAGCAATATAAGAAATGTGTGACCAATTTGTCACATTTATGCTGTTGGTTGATTTTGACGTACATTTATATCGTATGGGCTATTTATTATTCATCATTCCATTATATCAGAACACAGCGGACAAAGATTTTCATTCTATCAAGCTTTTGTCGGATATGTGCTACATTGGAGGCGAGTACCCTTTTTGGGTGACTACTGTAACTTTTTGAAAGCTATTTCTACTGTTCTAGCAATGGGGTAGGGCGGGCGGGGAATCTGTAAGAAGTTCCACTTGAACACGTTTTTTTTTTCTTTACGTGTTATTTTAGTGGTAATAATGATAACACAGAAGAATCTTATCTCAAGTACTCTATAGGGTGGTAGCAATCGGCCACATAATTGCAATATATGGATTTGATCACTTTCTACTTACGCCACCGGCCTTTTGATTGACCATGTCATATTTGAATTAGGTAAAAAATGGTCAGTTTCTAATAACGCATGTGAATTTAGATAAAATTTATTGTTGCCAAGAGTGCTCAAACGTAAGCGATCCTTTAATAAATGCCGAATGTACTCCGCCAAAACGTTAAACAAATAGAGGTTAGTGGACCTCGGAACGTGTTGCTTAGCCCGATTAAAAATTGGCCGACTACCCTTACGTAAATGGTCCAGCTGTTTCACCTTTTCATCTAACCAAATCTTTCTGCGCTTCGACATGCCTCTTCTTCTATATTCTGCCTAACGTATCTGTTCTGAATAATAGCTCTTATCTATCCTACCCATATTCATGCAGAGTATTCTAGACTATAGCTCAGACAAATTCCACTGACATACAGAAAGACAGCCACACTCTCTCTATTCTGCTTCGACTCTCTTAAATTCTACTTAGCCGAGTGCTATCTATAATATAGTTGTCACTCTTCTCACCAAAAAGCTCCATCAAAAGAAGCCATCCACTACGATGACGTTTAAATTTATCTAGCCTGACATTTTCGTCATTATAGTGTGCCTAAGGCGTGCCGGTTAGAAGTACGCTATACGTGGGGTTGAAAGCGTATTGTGAAACGTAGCCGCAAGAAATGAGGTCTACCTTAACACCGCTGGAGACCTCTGTGGGGGGCCGGAGACCTCTGTGGGGGACCGGAGCCTGCGTTACCTCGCAACCGGCTTACAGGAATAAAATAGAGAAAAAAAAGAAAGTAATCCGTTCCCAACGCCTCAGTCATTTACGCACGTTTAGGCCCCTGTCTCTCACACTCACCTTTGTAGCTTTTGCTTTCGCTGTGAACATCTTTAGGAGAAAAATTGTGCCTAGGCTAATTAGATTCGTAAACCCCTACGTAGGACAGCGTTCACTGCCTCTGCCGCTCCGCCACTACTATTGCTCTCTATAAGGTTACGATTGTCACTGAAACACTAGGTTACTAGAGACTCAGGCGTAACTAGCCGGACGGTTTGCCTCGACAAATAAACCCAACCTAATACAGTGAAAGCGATCAAATAGGAGAAACCGTTTTTGAGAAAAAAAAAATGCTTCGAGGGATTTCAGTGGACAGAAAAGCGGGGGACTTGAAAGGGGCAAGGCGGCCGAAATCGGGACGTTTAGAGACTGAGGACTGGCCTGAGTCGCAAAATAGATACTACAGGCCGCCCCCTACTGTCCAGTGCTCACGTAGTGGTCGCGGTACACATGACCTTGACAAACCAGTGTATAATAACCGGTCGAGATTCGGTTAGATTGCTACATGCCGCTAGATAATCGTAGGGCACAAATTTGTACACAAGGCGTACGATGACTGTGTATTCATGTATGTAGGCCAGCAACGTTTAAAAAAAATCACAGTTCATTTTATATAAATATGCTAGAAATATGCTGAGGTGACGGACGTACATTGAATTGGACAACTTTGGATCGTAATATACACGTTTACGACCTCACGCATTTTTCACGGTGCTGTTAATATAATAGTAATTATTTAGGCATCTTTGCTTCTCTTGTTGCTAAAATTCCTACGTACATCCATCCGTACGTGACGGCGTATCGAAACAACCTCGCCAAGATCAAAGTCGGGTTGGCGTTGATCCTGGCTAACCCCACATGGCACACAGCACAATCATTAACAAATTGTTCATTAAATAAATTTTTTAAAATATGACTTGTAAATAATTTTTGAATGTGAATTTCTGCAACTCCAATTGTCAGCGTCCAGTCGTATAACACGTAAAACGTAAATATCCGCAGAGTCGAAGTATCTAAACGTATTTCAACATTTCCTATGTAATATTGCATCTTCTACAAAGCACAACTGCATTCCTATATTTTCCCTTCGTTTCGCTTGGCAAATCCATATGCGCCACAAGGTTCAGGCGGATAAGGTTACAGTTTTTAAGAAACCAGGAATTATATACTCTTTTTGCGGATTTGGCAAAAAAAAAAATACGTAAGAATAGAGTAGCAGAACACGGTAGCCCGTACTATGTTTGTTTTTCATCTGGTTTTAGATAGAAGTATTTTGACAACGACACATTGGAAATTCTGCTATAATCTGTTTGGTGGCGTCACCTAACAATAACAAAGCTCGCCCATAATGGTTGGAGGCGACGCTCAGTCACCTTCACGAGCACCACGTATATTCTCGATCAACGACTCCAAAAGTGCAAAACAGAATTGTCTTATGCCATTGTGGATCAGTTGTGTTCCATTTTGATTAAGTTAACAAATCACTTACAAGGCAAACAGCTAATGGATACAAAACGGTCCTTTTGAAACTAATTAGTGTAGACAAGTTAAATGATTTTTACCTTTGCTCTATAGGCGAGCCCATGAATAACTAACTTACCCAATGTAATTAACAATGATAGAAAGGTCGTTTTCGAGCTGGCACCTATAAAGATTAAATTTACAAAATACTTCCGATAACGTGAATGTTCAAGTTGTACGTTGTTATGAAGCAAAAAAACAACAGATATTAAGGTGTCTTCAATAACTGCATATGTACGAAGGCATAGACTTCAATCCGAACGAAGTTATAAAAATATTTGTCAATTCTTTCTAGGTACCACGATTACGCGGATCTTCCTCGCATAGGAATAACAGTAAACTTTAAAAAGTTTTAAAGTGAAGGAGAGGCCAGATTTGTGACGTGCACATCAGAAAATAAAAATCTCTGTGAAATGGAAAAAGCTTCAAATTTTTGTTATACGTGCCTCTATATATATGTATGTATGTATGTATGTATTTTCGGTCCCCTACGTATTCCTTGCGAAATCGATTATGAACTCAAGCTTGAGGCATCAAGCAGTACTGACGCTGCGCACAAAAAGATGCAGACTCGACTCCGGGAGCTGTTCCCAATCTTATCGCTCTGACTATCAATTATTAGTCTTGTTGATGCTTTTCTTCTCACTCCAACTATAAACTACCTATAACATAGTCTTACAAAAATTATTTATAGTACTGCCTATACGCAAATTAACATAAGTGATCTTAATCAATATTAGCTTTCTTCAAAAATCTGTAGGAAACACTTAAACGGTAAGCATATTGATGAATTAAGCGGTTCATCACCAATAATACTTAACGCAAAAAGTGTTATCTATTAATTTTAACTAATCTATTAATTAACAATCTGTATTTAGACGTAGGAGCATCAATACTGCACACGTGGCAAGGTCGGTATGGGTGTATAGATTACCGTAATCGGTTCACCTCAGCAATCTACGTCGCCGTGACTGAATACCCTCTTATCAGTCACGCTAACAGAACTATCTTAACTGCTTACTACAATATTATAGGCATAAGTATTCGATTGATGTTCATTAACATACCAATCAGGGACCCTTACACATTCTAACCATCGGATGTATTTGGCTAAATTCAAGAGCTTACGCTCCGGTGTTGAGATCCTTCTCACATAATTCTGCACTCCACGAGCCAATCATACCCTCGATGTATATTACTATTAAAGGTACTGCAAGTATTCAGAAATAATGTTTTTTTTACGAAACTTAGCTAAATTACGCCTGCTGTGTTAAGAACCTAATATCCCTTTGTGCCCATTACTCTCTATTGTCGTATGCACGTTCGCTATTAACCCTCACCCTTCAGTGGTTTCAATTTAAGAACCTGAACAAGTAACTTTTTGGAACTCTTTATTCAAGTTCCCTTTAGTGTACTCTTTTCATTCATTGCTCTTGGATTTGTTTCCTTTTTAGGGGAAAGTCATGCGAAGGTTACAATCGTTCCTCCCATGATCCGACTGGTTCTGCAAGGGCTCAATACACTCTTTGTGGCGTTTTCTGAAGTTGCGTTCTTATTCTCGTTGTCTCTTTTTACCCTATCCGTTTCCCCTTGAAGAGCTAATTTCATTAGACAGCGCGCCCAGCTAGCCAGGGTGTTAAAGGGGAACCAGTTGATTGAACCGCCCATCTGCGAGATTCGGAGTTCGCCAGCATACCACCTCCCTAACCTTATTAAAGTCGTGATACTTTGTTTTCCTTTTTCTCATCCTGACTATCCCTATCGAATAACACTCCTGGCATTAGCCGCTTTTTCCATTCCCCCGTGTCACACCCACATAACGTACATTATCCGTACCGCCACTGCTCTTCCTCACAACAGCTTACAGCGCACTTACCAGCTTCAAAGGTCATCCTGTCATGCAAACACATTTTAAGCCCAGTTGGCGTCTAACTTTATACATAATTCACCCACTTTCAGCACCGTGCGTTAACCGTATGTGTATTCTGGCCTCTGCATTCTGCATTATAATTCGTGTTCTGTGCCTACTTGCCCTTTCGGCGACGTCTGGAGGCATATCTCCTCTTTACCCTTTTTTACGTTTGACGTACATCGTTCGTACATTCTATGTTACATTTATACATAAACACGGGTGTGAGTGTGGTTTTCTTCGCATCTCGGTGTTCCCATATAGATGCGTCCTGAGCACTACGATGGACCGCGCGAATTCTGATTCCGGAGCGTCCCGTCGTCTCCTTTACACACGGATACATGTACATATGCATTTGAGCAGGAAGACTGCGTCACTTAGCACGGCGTTGACGTTATCGTCATCGTTAGCGGCAGATAGCAGCGGCTGGATGCGTGTTTGAATTTACGTGCAAAAATGCTTGCTCCACTTGCTGTTCGTCTGTAAGCACGCGATCTTCTTTTTCGTTAAGGAGAGATCCATCGCCGTCGAAACAGGAAGACAGGCAAGCGGCAAATAGGGTATTTTCAGCCTTCTATCCTAAGATGGTTTTAACTCCTGTTCACTCCGCATTTCTTGTTTGCCTTTACCATGACAATGCACATCCGCGGAACGAGATAGGTTTCATACAAAAACTACTACCACAACTATAAGCCTCCCTCGTCGTTGTCAGGCTGCGTCGCGTCCGTGAGCGTGTTTCTCCGTTGTGTTTTTAGAGTAAACCTGCTGCTGCTGCTGGGGTGAAAAAAAGCAAGAGGAACAAGATAAAAAGACATACCCAGATACATGGATACACAGCCATGTACTGATGAACAGAAACGTGTCAGATGAGGTGTCAGGGTAACGTCTGAGCCCCATGACCGACGTACATAACCAGCAGCAGCAGCAACAACTGATCTGGTATTACCCTTTCGCCGCGTCTCAAAGCGGTGTTTGCACTTCTGACCAATTTTCGCACGACTGCGGTCTCGTCCTGAGAGCACACTAGGATATCTTCGAGGTTAGAAACGGCGAATCGAGAAGCACTCATATTCACGTAATTCAAGCTAAGCCACCAGAAAATTTCTATAAACAGTACCTTTTGATATTTCTGACTGATATATGTTTGTTTTATATCGATTGCTTAATCTACCTCTAAAGATGCAGTATCTAAGTTCTTGATAGTGGTATACTGAGAAGGGATGTTTGCTACTCTTCTTTATACCATAAACTAATTTGCTAAGATAAAATATCAATTGGTAATAGTTTCGCTAGAAGAAATGTATTGTTTACGTCAGTAATGCGTCAGGTTGTTCTCCTTAGTCATTTTCAATAGCCTTACGTAAGCACTAGAAACGAGTATATACTCGTCACAGTATATGCTATTGAATAGAGCTAAGAATTAAACATGAAACAAAAATCACTCCTATGAAGTATATGGCGGTATCACGTAGCCTTTAATAAATGGTCGTCGTGAGAAGATAGAGGCTCGACGGAAATAGTTTTCTATCGGAAAGCGAAACATTGATTTTTACATTAGATTCCTACATCGAAGAAAACAAAAGACGAAGAGTAGTTTCTCAGTGGGTAGCCACGACACGTCAGCGCAAACATTTCGCCCTAGTTTTCAGAGAAATATATCGATAAAAATATCAAAATTATGCGTATCCGCGATCGGCTTCCGTTCTGGAGAGTGCTAGTCAATACTGTGTTAGTTAATCATGCGTATCGCTAAAATGTAATACTAAATATTTCAATTTCAGCAGGCTGCTTTCCCAGACGTTTTTTCAGGCGTTTAAAGCACCGCCCTTGTTGCCTAATTCGTTTACGATGAGATGTGGTTCTTACGAATGTCTAACCTCTACCCTCAATTTCGCCCTTTGGCGGCAGCCGTTTCGTACAATAGAGCTGAAATAATTTGCCTGTTTGAAAGATGCTTGGATCACATGATTTCCTAATTTGCTTATTTTCTCTTAAAGTATTACTTTGCTATGAACAACATAGCTTAATTTTAAAGCCTCAGCTGGCCTTATTCCGGTTGGCTTCACACCCTTCAATCAGTTGTCGGATCGATTTCACAGGAAATGCTTAGAATTAAATCTGTGCTTCGATTTGGGGATTTCGCTGCGTTTCGCGCTGTCGAGAAACACAAGTTCCGCTGTATCCGATAACTTTTCTGAGCTGAGCTCTGTTAGCGGTGTACGATATGAAAGTCAAGCCCGGATGTGAAGCGATGCCATGAGGATCTAATGGCATGAACATTCGATAACCACACGTTTCTCAGCTCTGATGTTGTCATTGAGGACAGGCTTAGTATATCACCTTGTAACTTTGCTACAGGTTTCTTCAACGCGAACTTCCTTTTTTTGCCGTTTAAGTCAACCAGGTGACCCATCTATCTTTGGTATTACATACGAACGTGCAAAGCCGATTATGTCTGTAGAAATACCGTTATTCAGCAACACGATGCAAATCATTGGGCATCTTTGAAGGGTTGTTTATCACCGGGTTAGAACTGGTCAACAATACCCAATCCGTCCATATTCGATGTGCGATAGAGCGAAAAACAGAGGTAAATAATTAATATTGCGTCGATGTCCAGGCTGACTTAACCCGTCGCCACAACTAGCAATATAGAAACGAATAGGTCTAGGTAACAATATTTATGTGGTTCGCCGATGTAGTGTCCCTTGACATTTGCCCGAATAGGTTTTTGCTTACAGTCGGCCTGGAGACAGGTACGATGAAGCGACGGATAGTGCTTGAATGCATGAAATAAAAATCACTTACGTGTGTATGCATCACTGTTAGTATGTTAATATACGGTGAATATCATAATGGCAGTTTGTGTGTGCTGCCATGCCACTAACAGTGGATAGGGACGGGGTCGCACTGTGCGCTTTTGCTCAAACGGCCCATTCTCTATTTACTATTCATGGCGGGCTTCATCAGAGCTTCTTCTCGCATTGTCCTGCGTTCGTTGGCCTGCTGTATGTTATCTCGATCTAATACATGGCGTACGCTCCTCGCTACGATATAGCACCTAGCCGACATCCCGCCTAGTTGCGCGCTGTATTATCCGATATCCTGTCACATATACGAGTCGTTCTAATGTCGCGCAAAAATATTGCGATAACCGAATTAACAATACGAGAAAAAAACTTCGGTATTTGTGCGACCGGTGATGGTAGTCGCAGGGTACGAGACGTGGCGGCGTAGAAGCATCATAGCAGTATCGTTCAAGGTACGAGGGAATAAAACATTACACTGGTTCGAGGATTCTTTTTCTTCAGAGATCTTTGTTAAACCAGTGGAAAACGTGCCACGGATCTGACCTACGGTCGTTCGCGGTCCACAGAGTTGTAAACTGAAATACAACCTTTCACATTTAAACTATTCTATGGATCACAATAAAGATGGAACTTCACTGGCGTGAAACGTCACCGCCAGAGTTAGCCTTGATACGGCGCGACCGCTCGGTTAAACGTTCTTCTAAGATAACCGACATCAGGAACACCAAGGTCTCAAAAAGGAAAGTCTTCGCTTGTTCAGATGGAGCGGTTCCCATACGTCCGAGCAGAACATGTTCCCCTTCCTCCGCAGTACGTGTTACGCGCCGTTGAAAAACAACGGAACGTCTTGAAATAGATTACCCAACTGTCCCCAATGAAAGTGGGCTTTAGCGCTTTTCCAGTGTCACTCTACAGCCGACAGATTTCACTGGAATGAGCAGACTTCGCTGTTAGTCGAACTGGGGAAATAGGTGCCAGCGCTGTGGAAGCTCTCGCCGATTTTGTTTCCACTTCAGACTCTAATAGAGACCAGAGACACAATCCGAGAATAATTCACCGAACGATAGATAACACATTATTTGGGCGCCCTGATTCGTATCAAAAACTATATGAAGGTGCAGACCTCTTAAGATCTGTTTATCGAGCGTACATATTACCATGCATGGTATCTTCTTCGTACACATACGTATGTGACTTGTTACCACTACTGGTTATGAGCAAATATCAGGGCATACCAGGTACGTTATCGCCTCGTTACCTGCTGCCTACAGCCAATCTGTTTGCCGATGTACGTTGTTAGTATTTTTAGTCAAGCTTTATTTTTCTCTTCTAAGTATCAGCCACCTCGCCAAGACTATGCACAGCACTTGCAATATCCCATAGTTTTAACGCTCGTGTTATTGGGGAATCACATTGAAACGCAGGTTAGACAGTCTTGCCAGTTTTTTTTTCTTACGTTTTAACAGACTGGACCGTGATTACCAGTCGTCAGGCACGTTAACTGTGGCCTAAATATCGAGCGGGTATACAGGATATACAGAGGAACACGGGCGCTACTTATATACGACACCAGAAGACCAAAATTCACTTATATGTACGAGAGACTTCAGGATAGGTGAACCTCTCCCGCTGCTTGGTATATCCCAAGCAAATTTACGCCCGAAGACTACCATTCGACGCACTTGACGTTTTGGGGCGGTGGCTGTCTAACCGTCCCCAGGGGCGCCTACTATCCAAGGCTTTTTTTCTGGATCATTACTGATTAACTGCGTAATTATCGGTACGGATGTAGGGTGATAATTAGGAATAATGAAGCATGGAGCTATAGAGCAGCACGCACGCGGTCGTCGGCAGTTCGGTGCTGCCGAAACGCCGACCCACTCGTCTTGTCGGCGCTATAGACCCCCCCCCTCTCAGGGTTACCCATTCCACTATCGCATTCACTTGAGCCTCCTTCTTTGACGTTGTTTCGATAAGGTCTAGGTACAGATAAGTACACGAGTCACTTTATGCACTTTAATCTATATCAAAGCAAGTTTATCCATGTAAATTTCAACTTGAAAAACTATTTGTATGAACAATGATCGAACGCAAGTGATCTGCCAGAGCTAAGCTCGACTAGTATGTTCTAGAGAGGCGAGCATATTCCAAAGCTGACATAAACTACTTGTTCCCATAAAGGTGACTGGGGTCTGCTTAGCTTGTCCTGTATGTTCGGCATACCCATTTTGATGGACTTAGCGTTCCTATTGGGAATATTCTGATAAGCAAGTATTACTATTCGGTGTAGGACAACTCCATCTGGAAAGATCGTTTCGACGCAGCAAACAGCTATTGATATGATAGAAATTTACGATGTGCTTGTAAATCATCGTAATAAACAGAATTGGTCCGGGCAGAATCCGTACCATTGTATGATTTGCGACAAAAACTTAGTTACGACGAAATATCAGTATTAGCTTGTAATACTGAGCTTCTGGGTTAGCAAATTGAAAAATAGCTAATACAATACCCCGCATTAGATCGGATTATTCAATGGGTTTTGCAATTGCAAGTACTGAAAACAACGGGCATTGCGATACATTTGTAGAGTCAGCCATGAACTCTCAATGGTTTTGCAGACGCTGACACCTGAGATACTGATAGATGACTATATTTCTACTAGCTAATTCTCCTCTAGCGAATGTTTGAACGTTGCTACGCCATTCTTCTAGCCGCGCATTGCTAGCATATCCATATTACCTAGCTAGTAGAACGATCGTATCATCAAGTAGTAACATTGTAACGATGATCTCGATGATAAAATAGAAGTTGAGATACAATCGAAAGTTTTCCTTAAACTTCTAGACTCGATAGCCACATGCATAACGGAAATTGTCGGCTATCGATGAGATTTTACGGAAGGACACTGACGAAGTTTAGAGCAAGCTGGAATACCATACAAACTTGATACCACGTACGCGTCCAAGCACATTTGATACATACTTCGACATTTTGAGGCGATCACTTCCCTCTTATATTGAATTTTTAAGTTCACTAAAGCTACTATGGGTGCTTGTTAATCAGCTGATTCATTTCTCGATTGGCGTTTAATAAAAATAGATGCCAATCATTAAATGCATACGGGATATGTAATACGAAAGATCGATTTTCTTCGATACCAACGTTATGGTCCTTCGAAATACACCTAATAGCCGTCGTGGAAATTGTTTCAGCGCTCGTACAATAGGTACACTGACAACTAATGCACATATGTTCGTTTAGGCTCGCACCTGTAGGGAATAAGATAAACGATATTATTAATAATAATGTTTAGTAAATTGTTGTTGTCAAATCATGTTGTTTCGCCTCACTCTGCTGTGCCATGTCAATACTCATCGACAGCTGGCTACAGTCTGCCTGTTCAGAACAGCGTATTCGTAATAGAAGATCTTGATCAGACAATGCTACCGCCGGATATCCGAGGTGAAACATTGAGGTAAAAGAGAACACATGCAAGAAAATCGTAATTAACCGTCATAATGACCACATATAAGCTAACTAGTGAAATACTAGAATTTCTCAAGTAGCTCAATAGTCTGATCGTTTTAGGGTAAAATTTTCTGTAAGTATGTGAGCTTGCTTTTGTAGAATTTCGAAGTCGCTAGGAATACCCCAGCGTAAAGTAATTCGAAATCGGTTCCTAGTTGTTTTGCACAGGACGAGCACGTAGTATCGATTAAAGAACATGTTCTTTATGAGCCAACATGATGAAGAAGCATATTTAGTTATCTACGATACTTAAATACTTCTCCATGACACTGCTTTTATTATAGATTGACACTAAATCAGTCATATAACTCAATAGAATAAAAAAATCTGCCATATAATCGTACCCTTCGTACAGCCGTATCTGTTCGTATTAGAGGAAAAATATTAAACATATCTGAGATTACCGGTGGGTCGCAGCAGAACTAATTAATAAAAATTGTTGAGTTTATTAATAAACTTCAATAGCTAAACTCACACAAAATGATAATATCCAGAGTACAATGCCCAAAATTCTTTTTCGCTCCGTGACAATATTCCATATAATTGTTTTAGTTTTCTCCTTTCTTAAAGGATTTACTTGAAAATCAGACGTAGGACTCAGGACGAAATTCCGTTTCTGATCTCGCCAAAGCTAAGTAGGCGCTTTTCTGACCTGACTGACTGACTGACTGACTGACTCGAGACCAAAGGACACTCTGACGACCGGGCGGACCAAAATAGTCAGAAATATAGTAGCACTCCAAACTCCATAGGATTCCTTCTCTCTCTTTAAATCATTCTAAGGTTTTCTGGCTTCAATCGAAATCAGCAAAACCAATTCTGTCTAGCGAATCAGTATAAACTGTCAGGAAGTTTTTGGTGGTGCTCACGTTCTACTCATAAATATAACTTTGGGTGGTCTGAGCTGCGATCATAAATGGGGACTGGGAAGTGCCTAGGTGTACGAGGATAGGTCAGTGTGTCATCGCATCTAGAAAACCGTCTAGACGCCGCCAACCTTGACAACCTAACTCGTTCATTCCATTACACCCCCCTGACTAAACAAGGTCCACCCTCTATTGTAGATGTAGAATGTCCGAGGCAAGTTAAATATTCACACCGTGCGGTAAACGCTCGGGCAGGAAAAGAGAATACGGATCGAACGGTCCGATGACCACGTCAGTGTCCTTTAAATACTCATAAAACAGGACGCGTATCTTAGAATAGTTTTCGATGCATACGCCCTAGAAAATTCGACCAATGTACTTCCGACGATCAGAAATGGAAGGATGGAATAAGATAACAGGAAACTGGAAAAATAGGTCAATCGTGTAATAGCTTAGTTTTAGGCCATGATGATGCCCTAATCTCATAATAATCACAGGACAGTAAATTTTGACTGAGAGAATAGTCTGAATGCATCAGAGATAGCAATAGTAAATAACAGTGTATTTGTTTCAAACGGAAGTTATTATATTTCAAGGTTGTTTTTGATTCACGCAGCGTTTTTAATCGAATCTGACAGAGTCTTATGTATAGGCTCTAGTCCGACCGCCTCAAAAGACCACATGTCACACAGATCAGATATAGCAATGCGTTTTGGCGCCGAACGCACTTCAGCGCAATTGTAGGGTCTTTGAAATATTGTGTTTAGGGAATGATATTATAGATTCGCTAGTTCTAGAAATATATAAAATAAAAAAAGGTAAACGGGATTAGGATCCTGAGTGTTTATTTTGTTCTAATATGCTTTATGTGGATTTCTAGGGGCACTGGACGGTATAGGCATAGGTTTGAAAAATGCACTGAAATCAAGAACTCGAACATAGTTAAAGATATAACTTTAGTAATCATCACTATCATCATTAGCAGAGTAAATTAGTACGCAAATTCGCTTGTTTCTGTTACGACTGTTGTAGCAAAAAGGATACATGGTAGCTCCCTGCAGGAAAGTCTAAAAACAAGCGCGTTGGTTATTTATAAAACAGTACATTGTTTGTAAAAAAAAACATTTACTCCTTACTCGGGGCTGCGCTTCTAGCTAAGACGTTGTTGTGGCCGCAAAAACAATTTTGAAGAACTGATCAATCCGCGGCCTCGTCCAATTAAAGATACACCCATGGAAATGAAAAGCCGTCCGATCCTTAGCTTTGCTCAACGTCCAACTTAATTCAGCGTTTTCAACTTCGGTCTTTGGAGTCTCTTAACTGACCAGACTGATACTACCGAGGCTGAGTGAGTAGCGCCCACTTTGTTTAGTAGCTATGCAAATTATTTGTAGCTGTCCCTCTGGCTCTATCGCATTTCCTGCTTATTGAGGCAGTGCTTCCTTTTTTTGCGTTTTGCGCGAATATCCAAATCTCATATATATATGGGCAAATCTACGATATGGTATAAAATATGCCGTGGTGGTAAACTTTGCGCGCACTACGTTGACAGCTAGCTAGTTGCCATATAGCTCAAGGTCATGTACGGCATATTCTAAAGTGTCGAAGAATTTAGAAATGTTTAATGTTGTAAAAAGCCTGCGGGCAAGATCGATAGTTTCTCACATGCGCGCACACACAACGCAATAAACATAATACTGAGATGGAAATTCTACCTGGGGTTTTCGTCTGCAAAAGAAAAGTGCTTTTGCTTACTCGTGGCAGAAGGAAGCAGCCCAGATTATAACCAGTGTGTGGTAGTGAATGACGGGTAGGTTTTTTTACAATTTCTAATTAAATTATCTAATATTTAAAAATTTTATTCGAATTCGGAAGGCATGGCAATCCAAAAAACAGCGTCTGGTTAGCGTGGACATGAGACCACAAGTGGTGCAGTCCTTTTGAAAGAGGCACCCAAACAGATTAAGCTCAAGCAAAATCAGTAAGTTCAGCGAAGCATCTTTTTTATACGGGTCACAAGTCTGCCATGGAACGGAGGGTTATTAACGTTGGCAACGACGAAGTTGGCCGCGGGACTGCTGCGTGGCGCGCAACAATTCAGGCCTAAGGCTCAATAAGCAGACGAAATCTGGAAGCCCCTCTACGTGGCAGCGAGACGCAGTAAACAGCTTTCAGGAAACTGTAGATCCGGAAGATTGTTTCGTTGTGTAGGTATATATTAATGTGCATTAGATTAGAACAAAGTGAGAATAAAGAACAAAAAATAAAGCAACGAAAGTCGTTTGTCAATCACCTATGTACCGCTTGCGGAGTTACGATAACAGTTTAATTTTTAAGTAGGATTTGAAATGAGAATTATACATTATTAAAGGCGATGATTTTTGTTCGTTCTTGAGTGTGATTTAGGATACTATGTAAAAGATGACAATAGCTTTCATATGTATTATATATTTAATTCCATTTAACGTTAGGCACATATTCCGTTTTCTTTACACGATCGCTTATCGTTTCGGGGTAACAACTGGGTAACTTGGCTTCGGTCGACTACATCAGCTAACGTTATTATGAAGCTCCGTTCATCAGCTAACGTTATTATGAAATTAGGACCGGCCTAGAACCTTTTATGATACGCACAGCGAATTGCAGTCACAACAATAATAATATTTACATTAACAAATAATACCATTTGCCTATATTGGTAAAAACAATAACTCAAGACATTGTATGGCACGATCAGGAGATCATCAATAGCTCTGACAAATCTCTCAATACGCTACGGTACCTTATTCCTGACAGTCACCGATGGTGTATGCAATCACCGATGCACACACATGTACCCACGAGGAAAACACAGTTAATATATGGAATATATTCGTTTTTACGATGAAAAAAGGCAGATAATTGTTAGAAACATTCTGGATATAAGCACAGGTTAACTGCACTCTCTTAACTTGCACCATTATAAAGCTTACGAACAGCAATAACATTAACTCAGTAAGAGCGTGAAAAAACCCAGTAATGGCTGAAAACTTCAGGCAGCACTTGTGACAGGTAAACGGACAATGGACGGCCGAACCTAGTTTAGGCGTGAGTGCTTTGTTTACGGCAGATCGTTTGCCTGACATAGGACACCAAAAAAACATTGCAATACGACAGTACGCGTACCATTTTGTTCATTGATCACAAGTAAAGATGCAATATGGCAAATATGTAGAAATCATAAGGTATACTGGTTTCGACTCTATGGGCAAATATCCAGTTTCAAAGAAAAGCAATTTCTCTATTGTACGTTTAAACGCGATAATTTTTTAAATCGACTTAACTGTAATGAAATGGTTAATTATTGTGTAGCTAGTAAAAAAAAATTGTTGTACTTGGGGAATGTCTAACTTATCTATTCATTAACAATGTAGATAATTGAGATTATGCACAAAATTTAGATGAGCCACCTACTGAAGGCTATTTCGCGAGCTCAAAACTAGCTTCGTTGAGCTCTTCATTCTTGCGATACTGCTGCGATATGAGCTCAGTTTATCCTTAATCGTTGCTCCTGTATCAACCCAGGCCTCGTTTACTCGTCTAGAATGCTAAAAATCACTGATTCAAAGCCCAGCAGCGTATGCAGTCCCATAGCATTTATTGCCGCTAAGCTGTAAGGCAACAATCACACAGTCATTTCAACACAAGAAATCTTTTACGCTATGTTTTTACATGATGTATACATCACGTCGTGGCATTGAATTTCCTCTCGCAGGCGCGTTTCGTTTTTCAAACGCCAAACAGCCGCGTCTCAACGATCGTGAAAGTCGTCACAATGAGACGCACCGGACGGTACAGCACAACGGCACGCATTTGCTGAACCAGAAGCGGTGTCGCGTTGTTCACTGCCTGGCGTTTGCGCCCTGGCTGTTGATACCGTGAACCATAGATTCCAGAGCGCGCCCATCCTTTAAGGGCACGACACGAGAACACAGCATTGCCACCCCAGCAACGCGGCTCTGCGTAATTAATCTGTTGTGGGGGGATATCAAGCCACCTCAGTACAATGGCAGAGTTACACGCACTCACCAAGGGTATTTTATGATGTCTGGTGCTCAACGATCACAAACGAAGCGGATGGTACAGACGATAACAGGACGGGCCTGCTGCGGGTGACCCGTAGCAACGGCTTCTTTCGATGGTCTCGATAATAAATAAAAAAAAAAAAATAGTTATTTATCAGCGCATGGCCGAACATTTTATTACGACAAGTACTAGTAGTTTTAGCATTATCTAATCGGTTCTGGAAGAATACTGAAATTACGCCAGGTGCTGAATACGTCTACGCAGATAAACGCACAACTGTGCTAAAAGCTGACGAGGAACTTGTGCCTTACACGTACCGCGTCTTTCCACCTCTGAAACGGTCTGTAGGGCGAATTGATCAATTGCCTACTGCTGCTGTAGGCGTCAATGTTGTTGTTTTAATAATGTCCTATCGGGAAAGGCAGTTGTTTCTTTATTGAGAAACTTGTACATGTATATTGTGTATAAGCAAGGGTTTCACTAAAAGTATAACATACAGTTTGTTATTTTATTATGATATCTTCAACTTGTTATTCTTCAGCCTACGCCATGCTCGTACTAAATCATCAAAGAAGTCGCAGATAAACAATCTTCTTAAATAGTGCTAGCGCCTTTGTCGTTATACCGGTTCTAAGTGATCGATTTACAGTCGAAGCATATGTTAGTTTCTCTTTAGTGAACACTATATATGCGCATCTGTTTGAGTTTCCTAAAATTGGCCATGGCCCACACATTGATCCTCGTCTATTTTTTCGTGACAAATGAGTAGCAAAATATATAATGTACATAATTCCCTTTTAGCATAACGTCCATGTCACACCAGCCATTCTTTTTTTAACTAAATCAGTCAGTACTATATCCGGGTTTTTTCCAACTCCGTTCACAGATACCTCCTCCTTGTGTTTTTCATATCCTTCATCTCTAGCACATTCGCAATGGTAAAGCTGTTTGATTGTCGCTGTGCAGGGGGGACGTCCTTGTACGTATTCCTCATCTTGATCCTCATTTTAACGCACTGTGAGACTTTAGCGAATCAGCCATAAATGCATTCCACCGTCAACACCAGCCCTCCGCGAGCACGGCTGCGATCAGCATCGCATTCGCTTATATTGAAACTCTCGATCCAACCCGCATTGGGGGTGGAACCTAGGTTTCGTGAAGCTGTGCGGCACGGAGACTGTCTGCGAGTAACCGTTCTCTTTTTTTCTCTGCTGCTGATTCGTCGTTTGCATCTTCATTTCTTGGATTCCATCAATTCCATTGCAAAAAACTGGGTTTGCTTGCCTCAGTTGGGTCGAGCTTCTATTCTTTTTCAAAGCATTCCTTTCTGGCTAAGAAAAGGACAAAAGCAGAGGGGGATAAGGCCGCACCAGGAGAACGAAAAGATTGAGACAGCTGCTTACTTCGTATAACCCGACTTCGGCGCTTCCATTCTCAGTCCTGCGATAGTGGCCGCAAAATCGAGCCGGACCCATTTCTGTCGCCGCGAGTTAACGACTCTATTTAGAATTGCCACACGGCCCAGGCAGTGAACGGCGCGGCTGATGTAACGCGACGTTCGCGCTACATTTGTGCCTACGGCATACAAAATAAAGCCCTTAAAGACACCCTCTATCACATGTCATCTTATTGTGGTGTTGTACGAGTGCGAACGGCGTTCATTTGTTCCCATCAGAAGCTCCCTTCTACGTAAATATACGGTCGAGATTATACGGCAAATTTCGGACGCACATAAAAATTCATGGTGATTGTTATATATCGAAGACTTTCAAATTAGAAGTAGTTTAGTGATCACACAGGAATCACCTCCAAGGGCTACAGTTTGACTGCAATAGCTGCACGAGATACCTGCAGATGCTTTAAATTTAGATGTAAATAGCTTCCTAAGGTACGAAAGGGTAGCTGATAGGAGAGGAAATAGGCTTCATATTTCGCATTTGGAATATAGGTTTAGAATGTAACCGATAACACGAGCAATACAATGTATTTACTTCTCTTTATCAATATCGTTGTATTGGCTATACTATACGTGCCCCAGTACTGGGGGTGCTGTACTTCAATATCAGTTTGTCGTACGTTACCATAATCTATTAGCGTACGTAACTAGCCACACTGCTAAGTTGATTTAAAACTTTGCTAGGTCTGCTTGTGTCTTACGCTGTACCGGAGTGTAGTCTGTGTTTACAAATTCAAGGTCATGATGCAGCTGATTTCGTTGTTCAGCAGACATACTGGCCAGTAGCGGCGGCAGAAGAGCGCTGGTTCGACGAGAAAAAGCTAACAGTCCTGTACTTTACGTTGATAAGTAATGTCCACGATGATAATATTCTGTATTCTCTTTTACACACTAAATACCCTTAGCTACGTATAGACATAGAGACTGATTAATTAAAAATCATAAACGATTCGTTTTGTTCGCTAGCTATTTCCGTCACGGTAGCTGGAAAGCGTTTACCGTCCTAGTTCGGTGTTAGGGCAAGGTAGAGGTTTAGATATTATACTCACATGAATCATAACACACAAAGGTCTGCAGAGTCAAGCAAGGAAATAGGTAATTACGAGCATCAGTCAGCCGGTGGCAAGTAATGGCCAACGGCCATTGCTTGACGCCGGTCTCAGTGTCGTCGCAGGTACAAGAAAATGCTTTGAAGAAATGAGGGTATTTCGTCGCTCGCGCCTCGCCCAGTTCTACATCACGTCTTCAACCCATTTTTCCACATCATCCCCGTATTGGGTCTAGTAGCGCTTTCCTTTTGTGAGTCCAGTTAGTCACTTTGCGGTAGTCGAATGACGTATCGTAAGTAGCTTTTAGTAAGCTTACCAAACAAGAACCAAGCGGTAAGCGCCATCCAAGTTGTTCCATCTTGACTGTTAGCCTCGACCCTTTTCTCAGCTTTGCCACACAAAAGATTCCACTTTTGTTATTAGGAACTTAGGTAGAACCGATCGTCGTTATTCACCGATCCAGTGTCGCGCCATCATCCTCACTGAGCAGGATGGGGTCCAAAATGAGTTACGTCTACAATTATACGTAACATCTGCACGACAATATCGAGTGGCGCCATACAGACACAAGCTGACTATGGAAATGGTCAAATTCGTACTTTTGTTCCTTCTCTCGGCCGCTATCTGTACCTGTGTAGTGTGCACGTCTGAGACTGTTAATAGAAAGGGCGTTGATTTGACGGCCCGTGGCTTGTCACTACTTACTGCGCTGCAAATAACAGAGTTGACCGAAACCATTCTCCGATTTAAGGTAGAGTCGAGTAGGAGGCACTATACCTTTTTTTTTTTTTTTTTTACTGTTCCATTTATTTATGCATTAGATACTAGATCGAATCGAGTGCGCTGGATCTCACAATTTGTTCTATGTGTTTAATTTAAACATTCTCGCTTGGCAAGGCTGATATCTCCAACAAAAAGTCGTAATGCGTTCATGCGAAGTCCATAAGCGTGTTTGAGATTACTTTCAAACAAAAGGGGCGAACCATTGGTTGCGACAGGTTGCTAATCCCATGAACAAATGCTGTCACGGTATGTTTTCGTTCACAGATTTATCGACGTTTTTCTCTACCTATCCCGACCGTGGCCAGTGAAAATAATCGATTTTTAAAGAAAACTATCTAAATGTAGATTTTCAGCAGCACTTCGACGACGTAAACTTCGTTAGCGATGTGACAACGCTTAACTATATGGGCTTCTAAAGAAACTGCACGTTCTCAGATTGACCACCAATGATAAGTTTAACTTTAACGTTAACGTTAAGTATTGTCATATATTTATATTATTTAATGTTACTGAAATGGTGGGCACGCAGAGTAATGCTTGCTGCAAGAGAAGCAGAGCACGGGCAATTTTTCTGTGGAGAACGTGCTAAATAGTCTACTTTCTGCTTGTAGTCTCTCGAAGTTCATTCGAAAATCACGACGTTGCAACGTTAGAAACATCATGTCTATTTACGCTGAGAAAGCCCGACCTAACCTCCGCGTATAATATTTTCAACCTTGATCGGTGGTCCACACGTGCTTCACCCGTAAACACAATGCTACAATCGAGCTTATGTATTTCATGAATTCATCATATTCTGCGTCCTAGATAGAGCCTGGTTGATTTCGCTAGGAATCTGTCGTACAGCAACAGTTTTAGTCTGACGCTTCGTCGTTACTGTTCAACATGTCCGTAAAGAACGGCACACCTTTACATTTTTCTGTCGAGGATCGTAATTATTATTTTCGTGATTAGCAAGGCGTAATTCTACTCTGTTGGGCCTACGCTATTCTGCTCGTTGGCATGGCGCCCCAACAATTTTACAGGGCAGGCCACGGTTTTCCTACCTCTTATATTGCGCCTGCCTTTCAACAAGCCTGTGTGGAGTAACGCCTTGCTTCCATGTACTTTCGTTAAACAGTAAAAGTTTTCACTGTCGTGTCAAAGACTCGAATTTCGTTTGAGCCGTGCGTGTATTTGAGTACAAGACGTTATGGCACGAAAGCATCATATGACGACTACTTTTGCAGTCAGCGTACTCGATCTGCAGGAGTATTCGTTCAAAATAGATCCATATTGATTTATTTTTGCCGCTAGAGGTTGCGGTGGACGTATTAAACCGATCACAATCTCAAATGAAATATATTGAATACGTGTACTTTCGACGAGAGTTTGTAAATATAGCCAGTAGTACTCATATTAAGAATCATTTTTATGCGACAGTTGCATGTTAGTCTCATCTTAGATTAGGACACCCGGTGAATATTTATTACACATGTCAATGTCTGCGCCGTCAGATTCATTCCGGTTCTACACTCGGATTAGAAAGATCGAAGTCTGTCAGTCTAACAATCTATTTCCTTCATCCAAACTGTGTGGAAATTCGGTTTAGACCGTAGTTTCGTATACCACTCAGGGACAGCACACTCTTCTTCGGAATACTCGCAAAGGAAACTTTTCCTTTTAGCGATCTTATTTAAAAGCCAATCTTATGTAAATAGCATTATTGTTTTAAAAAAAATCGCTCACGTATTAATTTCTACGGCCGAACTCACAAGTGAGGCCAGGCTAGGGCTAGTCGAAGTTGTTATGGGTAGATGCCGCCTCCTCCACGTTGCGCGCTCGTTCCTTCACGAGTAAACGAGTTTTATGGAAGCACACTCGCCAAGCGTCGTGATGGCATGCATGCCTCACGCATGATCTATTTGACTGCCCGACCCATGAACGAACCTACGCAGAAATATTTCGGAAAGCAGAAAAAAGCGTATACTACGCCTCACCTCAGATCCTAAGCGAACAATTTTGAATAAACTAGTCAGTCAAATCATTGTCCCAGAAATAATGTCCTAACATTAGAAGTTTATTATATAATCACATGATAACGTGGACATGAAGAACCGATAGTATATCGCAGTATAAATTTCAAACGAAAAATCCTACACGTCTTATTGAATGCGCCGTAAACACGACACAGCTAGCTCAGCAATTATCAGGTTCCTCCGCTTTGCTTGTTAGCTTTACTTAGCGCAATCTGTCTTTACTTATGGGCTTGACTGTCCTAGAGAAACTTGCGTAGATCCTAGAAAATTGAACTTATTCCCTCTTGCATACAATAGATTGGCCTACTGCATCACTGCAACGTTCGACGTTGCAACAGACGACATGGATTATTTCGAAAACCCAACTATGCCAAAACGTCTAACGAACACGATACCGGTGTAATGGTGAATCGATACTATTAAATGATTGTCTGCGAAGTAAATACCCCGTTTCGGTGTTATTTTTTAATCACGTATGCAGCAGTATTCGGCTTTTGAATATCCCAGTTTTTATATACGGCAGTATGACATTTGCTCTGTATAGCGTTCAGCAGACTATCAGATGGTTTGTCCTGGGCAAAACGGATAGCTTTTGAATAGTTCAGTTTTGCCTCAGGCACAAAAACAAGCTTAACGTGCGGTTTTGTTGTTAGCGATATAATACACAATAGTTTGCCAGTAAAAGCGAGAGTTTTTTTGACTACTATTTTCGAGGAGAAACGGAAACCGCCGGAAGAGCACTGTATTTAAAGGAGACGGTAAATGATCGTTCAGAGAATACCGCCAAACCGGCCAAGACCCCGGAAACCATTGCGGGAACAATCGATATCCTGTTTGATCTTCTAAACAAACTCTACGAACGGCCAACTGCTAGTGCGCTTGCTTCTCGTGTAAAATATCCATATAATAGTCAGTAATTTCGATTCGGAACAAGATTAGATTAGATAAAATTGATAACGAAAAATACAGCGATATAACGAACCACATGGACAAATACGTGTTACCAATATCGGCATTATAGATGTTATTATTATTAATAATTATATTAGTTAAAAACATTTTAAGGTGTTCTTCAAGCGATAGGTGGTCTTCGAATAGTTTTGGCTTAATGTTCAATCAACGATTAGCGTAAAAGGATCGACAACGGTTTCAACGGTGAGTATTCACTCGAGTCTTTTCGTGTTTTAACCTTGCACCGTACTAACCCACTATGTATTCCTAAATAATCTCAAAATGAACAGAGATCTGTGTATGAAGGACGTCGTCGAAAAATATAATACGATTAAAGATGCCAACATAGAAGACAATGCCCGATTACTGTTTGTAAAATGTAGTACTCTCATATGATGCTGGGCATTTCGAGCAGTCGCGTAAGAGAGCTCCTTATGATACACATAGCCGTTGAGAAAGGCTGAATGTGATTTGCAACATATGGTACGATATACAGCGTCGCCGTAATGGGTCATTGGTAACGTTTTTCTCCACAAAACTCAGAGGCGGTTTAGGTTAGTTCCTGTGATGACTAGCGCAATAGAGAGGCTGAAATCCTAGGCGAATTTGCCATAAATCGCCTATTCAAATCTACACACGCGTGCAAAAGATTTCTTTAGAAACCTTTCTTTCAGAAAAAAAACATCTACTATATTTACACAGCGAGGATGAGTGATGGCCCGACACGTCACGTCGTTAAAGGGCCTAGAAAGGAAAGATATTTTCTATGAAAAAAAAAAAAAGTGCAACAATGGGGCGATGCATGGAAGCTAGATGGCTACGAGGCCTAGCGCGAGCACTTCATGGCCCCTGTAGTACTATTTAATGTCTGTCGGAAAGCTGTGCAGTTGAATGGCCAATATTTTATGCTAGGACATGTCATGTAGGTCAATTGTTTGCGGTTCAATAGTCCATTAATAAAATTCGCCTTTTGACAGTGCGTCAAAATACACGGCGAAAAACACCTTCGAGTCAACACGTGCCTTGTCAAAAAGTTCCTCAGAACAAAACGTAATGAGATAGAGGTTAAGACATCTAAGCAATAAGTAAACAATCGTTTCCAGGCTGAAGATAATAGCGCAATCGCTCAAAAGCCGCTTATCACTTAATGGCGTAAAGTTTATATTGATCAAATACATATAGTAACAACGCTTGATGGGGCGCAAGCTGATCCACGAGAGGCTCTTTAGTCTGCTTTGAAAAATTCACACCTGACAACTGTCACGCCGTACGGCACTAAACTGAAAAGTTCACAGTTATCTTATTAGGATATTACAAATATATATACTTTTTAGATAGTAAGGCATAATACATTTTTCACTAGTAAATAAACAAAACGTATGTAATTATCTTAAACCTTTCATAAATCTAATTCACTACTTGACGCGAGTGGACGGAAGAACAGAAAATCATGGTGTAACAATAAAACAAAGCTGTAAAGATGTCACAGACCAAACACACTGGGGAACGACGTTGTGTTTTAACGAACGTAAGATAGGACAAGCCCCTCCAAATAAAATTCTTTTACGACAACCGGCAAGAGTCGTGATCTTTCGTCCGTGAAGTTAAGGCACATACAGACATATACTCACCGAATCGACGTTTCGTTATTATATAATATGACTTCTCGAAGTACGAAGCGCAGCTCCTTAGCGCCTTCGTTGTCGATCGCATCTACCTGGCAGCGTATACCGCACACGTGTCTTTGAACGGTACGCACCGTGATCTATTAGAACCGTCGTTTTAGATTCGTTATATGCTCTGAAGCATTTCTTCGGCGAGGCTTACCAGTGATGCATGTGTCAAATACGCACAGCTGCTTGCTGTGGTTCTTTTATGCATTCGTTCAAATTCTAAACTAGTTGCCCCTTTTCTTCGACCTTTCACTGTTTCTAACTGATCGGGTGATTTCTTCTAGAGTTAGAGTAAAGCGACGCGGCTTTTGTTTGGAACACTTCTGGTCCTACAGCTAATCCATGCTAGTACTAGAAGGGGGTGCTAGTAATAATGGCAGCTAGTCGCACGATCTTGTGACCAATAAAGATAAATGAAAGTTAAACAAGTCTGGGCGAAAAGCCGGTTTTGTCGTATGTGGGCTAAACCGAGGCTAGCTAGCGGTGGTTTGTAGCTGGAAACTGGCTTTAGCTGGAAGCAAGACATACAGTCAGGGCGGGAGCTATAATAGCCGTCCAGTAGTTCGTCACCGAAAACGGTGTAGGACGTGTACTGAAGGTCAGTTCCCTATAGGCAAACCATTTGCACGTTTCCACTTAATCGCAAATGAATCAAGCGATCTCAGTGGTGCTCCCGCAGAGTGATAAATTAACCTGCCAATTTCTTACAAAGGAGCGTGGAGAGATAGAGAGGGCGTCCATTGCTGGGACAACCGAATGGAAAAACACGCTAGAGACAACGAGCGTAGCTAAGCAAAAAAGCGACCAAATGAGAGCATACGTGGTGCATTCTGTAATATAGTCTGTGCGTGTATACGTAGACCTAGTTATTTATGCGTTTTCCCTCTTAAGTAATAAATGAATGCATGCCTTTCTTCCTTAAGGATCTGTCTACTGGGCAGTTCGTAGATTATAGGAGGGCTATTAATCAGGAAATAATCGATGTACAGAAATCTGTACGTGGTATCCACAGAAGGTGGAACGTAGATTATTGGCTTTCGGGCGCAATGTACACGTTAGTTAATAAGCGACATTGTCTTGAGTAGAATGGATCTAGTAACGCTAGGTCCGCCAAAAAGTTACACAAAAACAATGTACAAAGCCGCATCATTAACGCTGAAGCCCGACATGAATGAAATTTATTCGGATTGTGGTAGGTTGAATGACTCTGTGAGCCATCCTGTGTCATTTATCGCTTAGGTGGGGGGTTCTTGAGTACATCTTGTCCAAGTACTGCAAGCATGAACTACTAAGCATGCCTTGAAAAACAGCAGGGAAAGTCAGTAGCCAACGTTGATTCGTTCTTGATGGACGCCAAGCTTCTTATTATTATTATTATTATTCGACCGGCGAAACACGCCTGTCTGTGCTCGCAACGTGCGACACCTACCAGGTTATCGTTGTGTAAGAGTGCAAATGAACTTTGTATAATTTACACACCAACGTACTGCTAGGTGCAGGATCGACACTTGCTAAGCAAGGCTATATATTTTTGCTTCCCCGTAACTTGTCCAATAATCGGTTCCTGCTCGAACCACCAGAGCTCAACCACCTTACTTACATAATATTGACTACTTACGCACATTCGCGAAAATTTTTCCGTGCCTTCGTATCTACCATTTGGCGTTCGCGCGGTATTTCTTTTTTGTAGTGCTTCGAAGAAGCCCATAGCTTTTTCGTTATTCTGCAAATAAGTACACATGACTAGATCTCGACTTGTTCTTTCTTTCTATGTAAACATACAAACAAGGAGCTCCAACAAATCCTCTATCATATTAGGAATACTGCCATGCTGCACGTTACCGTCGGACGGGGCCTGTAGCACAGAACGGTGCCAAATGATTTCATCAATTTTTATCGATAGCCGGCAACTCTGCTCAGCCTATTACTCTCTTCTCAAATAAATGCTTTGCTTCCGTAACTGAGGCCTCAATGCCTTCGATTCTCCCTTCATATCAGCGACAGTGGCAACAGTAAAGTACGCTAAACCAAAAAGAATTCTCAAAAGCTGGAAGAGGTAAAATGCGCGAAAAGCTTCGATGACACTGCTAAAAACAAAAGCGAATTAATTATGTTAATAACCGGGTCCCCATTCAGAGTAGCTGAGCGGAGTCGTTCCGCATTCCGCTGTCTTTAGCGGAAAAACTAAATAACTTCGCTTTCTCATTCGAATGGGTAGCTCATACCCGACTTGTAGTGTGGGCTGTGGTAAAGTAAACAGTTTATCACTTCATGACGCTGCGCGGGTGGAATCGGAAGGTAATCCATGTGTTTACTTCGGTAACGAAACTCGGACGATCCAGTCGTTGTCGCGCTTTCCCCATGGTTCGTCCCTTGATCGATTCGTCCAGAAGTGGAATTGCTGTGAAAATCATGAGGACACCAAGAGGTGTTCTGATACTTACGATGGGCCCTAGACGACTCGGGGAGGACGTACATGGCTTAGGCTGCAGCCGTTACGACTCTGTTCTGGGCAGGGCGGAACTCAAAGAAGCGGTCAACCCGACAAAGGGCTGCGTGAAACGAATTCCCCTAGATGGTAACAATTTCAGTTTTTAAACAGATTCCTGAGAGGCTCTGTTCGAACCGAAAAGCTCGGAACGAAAATGAATTCAGTGGCTTCGTGCCTTTTTCCTGTCTTACTCCCGAAACCTTTCCCGCTTACTTTCTACACCCTATTAGATATTCCGCTTAAATAAACAACACCATTCATATTGCTACGGCAGCTTGCGCAATGGCCGAGGCCCGTGCCTGACTGACCGGGCGATGACCAATGTCGTTCTAGAATAATTGTGGCAAATACAGAAGATTGTTACATTCGTCAACCACCGAAATGGGGCCGAAGATGAACTCTATTTGCAAATCAAAGGCCCATGTACCTACTGTTGTGTGTGAGGTCGTGCTTTGTTGCAGACTCAACGCTCGCAACCACGTTCGTCATGAGTTTGCCGGCAGATACTTTTTCTAGTCGGTGTAATTCACCTGTCTCTATATATGTATACGTAAAATATATACGTAGTAAAAATTAACTTTTAATACGAGCACTTATACACGGGGTATTCAATAGACACTCTACATCTACTTCATCTAATTCCTTCTACATAGAAAAAGTCCAGTTACCTGAAACTACCCAGTCAGATTCACTCTACGCTTCTTTTGCATAGTTATACGCCAATTGTATTTTAATCTTATCTCCCATCTCGAAACTATTACAATGCTTGGCATATTTCTTACAACACAGAGAGAACCTCCTTGGCATTCATTCTCTTCACCGCACATTAAAAAAATGGTCTCATGTCCTTTCCATCGATTCAGGTTGCTGCAGCCACCGAAGCGGTTTTCGTTCCCATTCTCAGATCAATGCAAGAAAGGGCACGTTTCTTTTCTTTCAGCTTCCTTTTCTGTGCCCCCTGTCGGCTGACTCGCTTCAAAACGTTTCCATAGCCATGGCAACGGTCGTAGTCATTGCTCCTACTTCTTCAAAATCCTCTCCAGCATCATGACCAGCGCCAACACGCGGCGACCCGTTCACTCGCCAGTGCAGACTCGAGAAAAAGAGTGGATCTATATATCTCAAGTTGAGAATAACTTAAGCCGGGCAGCTGGGCCTCCAAGTACGAGTTTCAGCAACGGCAGCAACAGTAGTAGCAGCACAGTTATTTCATGATCCGAGAACTTGATCTTCGTTTCGCCGTCAAGGTCGCGAAACATCTGCAATCTTCGGCGTAGACATAAGCCTGCTGTGCGATGTCGCCCATCTGCCGATGTCCTTTACCGACTTCCATTCAACTGTTAGCACTAGCCAAAAGCTGAGTGGGTACCAAATGGACAGCATCAGAAGCAGGGGCATAGTGCGGAAATTTTTTGGCTGAAACAACGGCTATATAGGGGGTGAATGAAGAGGGCAACCGGTTTCAAGCCGTAAACTAAAGTACCGGTGCTGGGGTGCGACCAGCACGTCGTTCTAGTGGCCGCTGCTGACGCCGTTGGAGTAGTTGCTTTCCAGAGATGTTGCAGGCTAATGAAAGAAAATGCCTTTACTGTGAAGTAGCGTCGAAACGATGTCTATAGAATCAGGTGGGGCAAGAGTACGGTAGACAGTGTTCCTTGGAGGAATATATATGGACAAAAAATATAGCTTACAGGTTTCAAATGTATAATTTATTATCTTATTAAGCCGATGAATAGTATTTACTTACATGTATGGCAAAGCAAAGTTGTTCTTTAAAACTGTGTTCCTGATTAAGATAATGCAGAATGTTCTTCTGTATGCAGTGTTCACAGGCTCTGATCGTTCACGAAAACCGGTGGCTATGTCTCTGGGGAGGCGCATTAATTATACCCTCTACGACATCCAATTAATTCGTACTTATATGATATATATTTACTTGTTGTGTGCTCGTTGTTGTTAGTGGCTTATACGCTGAAGGAGTTTGTTCCACAGGCGCCGTCCTGCGCAAGTTTCCGTGCTTCGATAGAAATAAACAACATTTATTTTATATCTTGACGTCCTTATCAATGAAACACAAGATTGAAAATAATTTACGAACGAGAGATGCGCTACCGTTTGGTTATTGGAAGGAACTCTGAACCGAGATTGTCAGATTCAATCAGCCAACTACTTAAATAGATACCCAATCTAAGTGATCTTGAGAGTCATATACTCCATAACTCAACAGCGCGTAGAATTGCCGCGTCCCTGTTGGGCCTCGGTTGTACTATAGTTATTCAGGACATTGCAACTTGCAGTCCCGCAAGTTAGTCGGGTGTCCAAGGTTGTCGGCTAATTTATGAACTTCTCAAGAAGCGCTGTAGATCGAATATCTCAACTAGCCCCGAGCGCAGAATAGCCTCTTTTCAATGGCTAATATGCGCCTTATAGCAGAATTTTGAAAAACTTCTCACAAATTCATACCATGTCATCGGCTGTTTAGACAATGTTGAAGATGTCATTTTCAATATTTGTAGGAAACAGTACTGATTGATAAAATCGGGATATTGCTTTTCTATTGGTAATCCCCGCATAACAATAATCTATGTAGGTAATGTGTATAGTAAATAAAAACATAAGTTCTAAGGACGTAACTTGTAATAGATGCAAGGCTAAACGCTTTTTTCCAGTAAAAATTATTGTTTAATAGCACGTACATGCTCTGTCGATTTACAATCTGGGTTTCCGATCCCAACTAGTAAAGCCCTTTAACCGAAGATCAGGAGGCGTCATGAAGCACTAAATAGGGCCAAATGATCAATTTCCATATTCATTTGAATTCAAATGGATGATAACTAATTTTCAAAGGACGAACCAGATTAGTATATATGCTGCTGTATAGAAATCACCATGCAGAATACGGAGACGCACCGCTTAATAGCTTATTAAAAGTTGGCTCTACGTAGCGAAAATAACTTCGATTATATAACGTTTTCCAGAACAAATGAATTTGTTTCACCCTTTCAAACACTCACCTTTGTCATCTACAGGAAATATTACGTCTAATACATACGTCGATAGTTTAAGACTTATTGCTTTTTAAAAAACACCGCATAGGGTTACTCTCGGCGGCTGATGCCGTGAACTGTGTTCGTTCGTCTATGCCTACCAGAAATCCTAACAAACCTAAACTGTTTGCCTACTTGGATCGAGAGCTTCATCTATGCTCCAGAAGCTTGCGGGCGCTCAAATTGAGTCTGAACACTTTGTTTTCGAGCAGTTGAGATAAATGTTGCGTTATACTTGCTGGCTTGCAAGCGTTCTCATAGTCGTTTACTGACTGGCTGCTAGGCATATACGTGTAGTTGCCCCATTTCACGTACAGGTGATTCAATATTTATTACTTGGGTAGTAAACTAGCAATCACGGTAGACTAGCTGAGTTAGATTTATTAATTGTACCAGGCAAGGAAGTTATGCGCCGAAACGGGCTAGCATATACGCACGATCTGGAGTAAGTTCTGTCACAGTAAATATAGGTAAGTAGACCACTGAATACTTCCCATTCGTTTTCATAGTAAGTTCAATGATTTTCACCGCTTAAAATTGCGATGTAAACACACCATTGTCATCTAACAAGCAGCTTGGACCATGCTGATACCGTCGACATGGACACAGGAGTTGAGAGACTTACAAACCCAACCCATTCTATGACTCCTAGTATATCGTTAGCTGGCAGTATTTAGAAAACATCTCCCGCTTGTTCCAGATCGTTTAATGTGTACATTGATCTATTATATTTATTATCTGTATTACACACAAAAGGGGCTGTGTTGCAAACAAATATTTGTTTTCACCAAAAGCCAGTTGTAAATCACCATACTAATTAATTACGTCACGGAACTCATTTAATAACAATGTTTAGCCGCTAAAAATAACGATACCGTATTTGGTAGGTAGTATCTGGTTATGACACCGCCATAAATTTTCGAAAATAAACAAGCTTCAAATGTAGTAAAAATAGCCAAAGGTATAATGTAACGGGGAACGTTGATTCAATTCGGTCAGAATTAATTGTGAGTGCTTTTGAGGCTTCACCCGCCGGCAGGACGGGGATAGCCAAAGCAAATAGGCCTCGGACGCTTTCCTAGTCGCAAATAGTGATCTTATTTAAAATTTTAAAAGCTTGCTCCGTCCCCAGATTCCTCAAAAACTGGCGTTCACTCTGCGCCATTGCGAATCTCATCGTATCAATATATTACAATGTAAGTGATACTTGGAAATTGTGGAATTTTTTTTTAACATTATTTCGAGAACCAACTCAGTGATTTGTATGGAGAATTTTCAACAGCTACGACACGCATTGGTATGACTAACGCAGAGTTTCGTATTTTTCAGCAAAGTTTCAAATATATATTTTCACCCTTATATCTATCTGTAAAGGAAGCTTATCAGATGAAATTACCCCTTTGGTGATTTATTACAGAGGAACTGGGAACTACTATTTAAATAAAATGTAACCACATCACAATAATATGGAATGACCTTTTCGAACGCATTGCGTTTAGCACTTAGTAAGAAAACGTCAAAATTTTTCCAATTTCAGCTTTTTTTTCTATTACTCCATAACAAAAGCGAAATTTGGCACGCAAACACACAGCAGCTGTTGAGGATATAAGTTTATGAAAATCGCCATTCAACAGTAGCTAAACCACAGTATTTATTAAACACAGAAAAATTATTTTTTTCTTTTTCAGCAGAACGTTGAGTGGTTTGGAATTCTCGTTAAAATTGGCTCTATTTCCCATGTATATGAATAGCCGTCAATTGAATACACCCTTAATGGACTCTTATCCATAGGCGTACAGGAATTATCTTAATGCTTATTATAGTCGTATTTTTGTAAAATTCCGCCACATGGGCACATGATCCTAAATTACTTTAGACGAAAAACGGAAATTCAGCGTCGGTCCTGCATTCGTTAGGTTGGCGCAGTCAGCGGGTAAAACACAAGAGAATAATAAAAAAAATTAGCAAACTACTGCCGGACTACTTGACGGGCTTCGTTTTCTAGCACACCAACATTTCTTTGATCAGAGACGCTCCAAATAATGAAAGATAAACCTATTTTTCGAGAGCGACGTCAAAGGAAATGTTAGAGTGTCTTACATAAGACCGCACCATTTCGACGCCTGTAACGACTGGAGCAACTGATAGAGGCGCATACTCTGTCATCGTGTCCATTATATCCCACCAGTATTTGTACGAAGGCTCCGATAGGATGTATAGCCTACTTATTGAAGGCAGACCATTGTATGATTATGTAACTAATTTGCCCAATCGTATTGCATCAGGCCAACGTTGGCCCGTACCTACAAGCACTGTCCGGATATTAAGAATAACTAAAAGATAAGGCCAGCCGCTCTCCGTTCAAAGAGCATCGTTTTGTTTGACTAGATAAACTTGTCGATTTTTGCTCTGTCCCTCTCTCTCTCTCTCTCTCTCCCTCTCTCGCTCTCTCTTTTTTCCCATTGTAACGTGCGGCTATTAGGAGCATATAGTCGTTAGATTGTGCTGAATACTTCAAACAAGGTATAGTCCTTTCGAACGTAAACTCTAAATAGTCGTAGCGGGTAGCGAGTGTTCCATGGCGTAATCTCAAACACCTATTACGATTACAATTAATAAATAATGCCTTTTCTCAAAGCTAAAATTTCTATTTCTTAACGACAAAAACAATATGGCTAGTGTAGAACAACATCTTTTCTACAAAATCATCGTTATGCTGCATACGGTTCAGGAAAACAAGTTCTTATATATATACATATATATATATATATATGTACATATTCATATACGTAAAGTAAATATATCTTACATTTTAATTTAAAAAATAATCAATTATTTTAGATGAAGGCTGATCCCAAGGACAATGGAAACAAGCTCGTAGCTGTGGCAAGAAGCAGCCCGTCGTTGTTTTAAGCTAACACTAACCCTATAGACGTTTTCGTGAGGTAAGGCGGATGATACCGGATTTTTCATGCGGAAATTAGCGGCTGTGTTCGAAAGGATAACATCTATTGCCAGTTCATGGGTTCGAACAGTTATTTTCTTCTTCCCTTTGTTACATCTGCTAAACAGTTTAAATTTTTTTGGCCGCATTTTTCGAATTAAACCCGACCTCGAAGTGAACAAAGGTTACGTTGAACAAACACGACTTTCAGAAAAAATAATTTTAATTAATTATCTGCGCTATTTATTCACAGTGTATATAACGTATAAGCAAACGTCCGAATTTAAATAGTGCACCCCTCTACGTATGTATATACGAAAATTTAGCTGAAACGAGACGGAGCCACCTTGGTTAGGGCGTACCTATGAGAGTGGCTGAGAACTATGAGAAAGAGTGGACAGAAAAGAACAAAACAAAGTTTTACTGTTGTTCCAGAACGGATAAACTGCCAAACCGCTCAATATTATATATAAATATTATACAATATACAAGAACTATTCAGACACAATTTTTTGCAGATATGTTTCAAACTAAGTTGTGCAAAATCCTACCTTAAGATTTTGTTTCATACCCACTACTAATTATCCTAAAGATGCAGATTTCACCTGTAGGTAGACCTGTAGTAACTGGGCTAGTAACTCCTTGAACATAATTTTGCATAACAATGAATGTACCTTGCTCCTTTCTGCTGATGCATGGAAGGAAGTTATTTGGCTCAACAATCCTTCCCGAATGCCCCTGGCGCAGAATCTGCTCTCGGGGGACCATCGTCCTGGCACATCGCCATCAAAATGCTTGGCTCGTAGAAGGTGACGCGACACGTGACGGTATCATGTATTCGAAGCCGTTTTGTGGCCTTGGGTGGCTTTTTTCTCGCTTTGACTTCCAAACATGACTAACATAATTCGTCGACGGGGTGCATTTTTATCGAAAAACACAACAAGCCTTAGCACGGTATGCGGCAAGCATTTGCGTCGAGTGCACGGTAGCTACATATCCAAACTGCACGTCCCAGCGTTTAGAATAACTGAGGGGCTCACTCGTCATTTTGGGCGCAGTAGGTCGACGTGTTTGTCTGCTGCTTTTCATTCAAGTGTAGCTTTGTAAGGTCTATTTGTGACTACTACAGGCTGTAATAGCAAAGGCAGCACCCGGAGAACCAAAGCAAGGTCGCGCTTCATTTTCTTCAAATAAAGATTTAGCTAATAACCATTTAATGGGGCTCATAAGCTGAACGTTTTTTGGTTGATGGGTTCCGCTGTTCCGTAGAAATGTTACACTAGGTGGGCTTCAGTGCTAACTTTACGTCTGTTATCACATACGAACGAGCGTGGCGACTAGTTAATAAAAGGCCGGATTCTCTTCGAAATTAACTGAAGATATGCGAAATCCGGTCGCAGCAACCGTGATCTCAATGACTTCGAAGCAATGCATCAATGAAACATCGAAACAAAGAAAAGAGGGATATATTGAGGGATTAATTTTAATGAATTATCAAAAAAAAAGATACTTTTTGTTTATTGACAGTTACATTCATGTAATTTGTAAAAATCTGTTCGCCGCTTCTGTCAATCCAGACAAAAGTCTACACCAACTGCTGAGACATGCCACGGTCATTAAAGCGGAAGGGCCGTGTCCAGAGTCCGGTGTGTCAGGACCGGGTTGAGCACCACATATTTCACATCCACCTAAAACTAACTACAAAGGCCAGTCTATATATCTATCTATTATGTATAATGTTAGGTGTTTGTCAAGTTTACATTAGCTCGCCGTGTCGCACATACACAAGCACAAAATATTTTTGTCATTTTTTATATATACTGTATACCGATGTACCGCTCGACACCGTGTGCTGATACAATTATATGGCCAGCTAGTAGATCTGCCTATTTCTCTATTAAAATAAGCGCACCATATTTAGGTAGGGCCTTGCATAAATTAGATCTGTTCTAATGCATTACTAATGCGTCTACTAAATTTCTCTTTTTTATTATCAGGTGCGGTAATCAGTATTCGTTATTATAACGCAAGAAAGAACAGAATCCTACCCGTTTTTAGACCCGATTTTAGTCTCGGTCGGAGCTATTGCGTGGAAGCCTGGCCCAGTCTCGACCAACGCGTCTAAGCACGCATCACAGCGCACTTCTGCGCTACATATATATGGCGCACAGAAAATCAGGAATAGTCAGGACTTTTCCTAAGGCGAACTATCCAGCCACAAGCAGCTGGAACAAAATTATCACATGTCGTAGGAGAACGTGTTGCCTTCTGGCCAACGCTTGAAAGATTTTAGACGCTGTCCATAGAGGCGACGACGACAAGGGCAGCGACGCGAAGTCAGCTGTCTACGTCTCCTAGCCTTCTCGATCTTTTGCTGGTGTCGAAATGCTCCGGCGCAATTTGGGTCGTGGCACCAGCCATTTGTTTGAAGCATCCTTAGTGGGAAGGAAGCTTGTGATGACTGTGTGCTGTGTATGCTTACAAAAACCTGGCAAAAAAAATCATTCGTAATGGATGATCGTATTCGATAATGAGTAGCAACTGTATTTGGTCAAATAAAACGAGTGAATAGCGAGTCACTGCTGTCAAACACCTCAGTGGACTAATAAATTGTGGCTAGATAGACGCTTATCAACTTTTATGGCCGTTCTTATAGGGTACAGTGTATCGGCAAGTATATTGGCTTTAGCACCTCATTTTATAGCTAAACTAAATAGCGCGAATATTATTATTGGCTATAGCTTTTGTAGGTTTCAGTGTCCTTTGTCAAGTTGTCGGCAGTAAACCTGTTAAGAAATATTGGCGTCCGGAGGATTTTTACGAAACAAAAATTGACAATTGAACGTACTGAGCAAGACGTTAACTTTGCGTAGCTAATAGGGTTCGACAATATCCCTCTATTTTTTTACTATGTCTTCTAGCTTATTTTAGTAACGCTACAGGGTTACAAGTTTTGTATCGTACTCGTGAAGATAAAGTATCACTGTTTTTTTGTTAGGAACTATTTCATAAAGGTTTTTGACGTTGTATAATCGACATCATTGGGTAAGCTCTTTCAAACGTCATCTTAATAGAACGGGTTTAGTCTGATTGAAGTGTTCCTTTTCGTATATGCATACACACGCGTAATCGGTACACCGGTGGGCATTTCCGTCCAGCTCAATTTAAGGTTCTGATAATTGCTTTAGTCAAGGGCAACCTGGAGATAATTTATCATAAATAACGACATTTTACGTTCTAACCTATATCCTAATCAGTTTTCATAATTACACCCGAATACGTTTTTATATTACTTTTGTTGTTAAGAAATAACACCAAATGTAATAAGCCACCTAAAAGGAAGTTATACATTATACGACTATTGGTGGCTAGTTGTCAATGGCCTGGCGGGGGTTTTAATTGGCCCATAAAAAATATTCTCCATATTCGATAAACATAGCAGTTATTCGATCAGAGAAACACAGCAGAAAAAAGGACAAGGCCGATGCAGCAGGTTACTATGTTAACTTGTTAGCTGATCTTATAATCGCACGTTGCCCTTACCTGTACTATCGGCCAGCCAACGTATTTTTGCAATTAAACTGTAGTAAGTTTAAAATACTGGTCTTTTATTAGATTTACGTCAACAGCAGGAACGAACTCCGTTATCGACCTGTATCATCGATCATATGTAGCCCGCCAATATTCTTCATTAAAATACTTCATTAAAATCTTCATTAAAATAGTCCAACAACTACATGATCGTATCATTACTGCTCTACGTATTATTATACCTTTAGTAATTTTGTTCGAAATATTTCAGTGAGATAGGTACGAGATCTATCAATCATTGCAAAGTTTTCTGCTAGCTCGAAGTTATGTAATGGAGATAAGTTTTTTGTTGTTCAATGCAACTGTCGACAGTTGCCTATCTCAATTGAGTCACATAGCGACAGGGCTATAATGGAGGGTTTCGTACCGTCTTATGTACAATACAATAGAAAGCTGAACCACATTACCTTGCAGTAATTTTTGTCGCTTCAAATTGCCGTTGTTTAATTCCTTGAGCTTTGAGTTCAGACCTCGTTTACCAGGTCTGTGCCTACCGAACGATGTGCAACGTTACCGGAAATGCTGTGATACCTATGACCAATATTGACTCACTGTTGTTTCCGTTCAGTGCATAGAACATCACTTGGCATTGTTAAGAGGCTGCCCCCTTCCAACACGGGCGGCTGTCTACACCGCGCTCCGCCCCAAAATCTAAACCTTTACCTTTAAAACCTCGCATTCAATGTTCTATCAGATCTGTTTGAGATAGCGTTCTTCCTTCAGGTGGCACAGGTCCCCCCAACTACCATGGAGGAAGTTTGCCAAAAGTGAATTTTTTTTGCATATGTTCCATATCTATTTTCGGAAACTTACAGCGAAAAAACTGGTGCCAGTGATCGTAAAGCTGCCATTCTTCCTTGCGGTAAATCACGCTGTTTAGCAATGTCTATAAATTGTTC
The DNA here is from genome assembly GCF_002532875.2 of Varroa jacobsoni. Lineage (NCBI taxonomy): Eukaryota > Metazoa > Arthropoda > Arachnida > Mesostigmata > Varroidae > Varroa > Varroa jacobsoni. Next base: position 116,067 of record NW_019214243.1, read on the forward strand.
AAGTTCCCCACGCGGCACAATATGTTGGGCCTGTAGTTTCAGTCTAGCGCGTATGTGACTATCAGTTACCTGCTGCCAGTCGCATGAAGTCACTACAGACCCGGTGCTTAGTGGGCGCCGTGTTTATGCTGTTCCAGGCCTGCTGCTTTAAGGGATGGTCGAGTGCGGTGGGATCCTATGGAACCGAAGAAACCACTAGCTTCCCAAAGCGATTGCGACATTAGTGAGCTGCTTCGCATAACTGGTGTGACGTCGTGTGCGCTCTAAATGACCAATTCAGTCCTGTATACACTGCCATGATGGATGATGCGATTTTCATCGTTCTCGTTTCGTCGTCGTCGTCCTCGTTTGGGTACAGCTCGCAGACGTGTGCTTTGCGCGAAGACATGGAGAAGTCGAAAGCGTACGGCAAATTTACAAAGTCTCGCGGACGCAACGAACAAAATGAATGTCTTTTCATTGACTAGATCCATTTCGAAGGTGAGATTCATTTGTGTTTGTCTCTATTCCGCAATGTCCCAAGGACCCGTGTTAGTTTACAGTCCAATTTCAGATTTTTGAAGCTGTTTAGATGGAGAGACTGTTACTTTCTACACTGCGCTTTATATTGTTATATAAAATAATTTTACACTTAACTATTCTGCAGTAGATATATTTTATCTTTCGTCTCTATGTGGCTTGTCGTACAAGATTACATACTCTTTTTATTGAGTGATCGTTTGCGGTATATAACAACGTACCGATTATAATATTACATACATGTGCAGTGTTTTCCGACAGCCGTAGACAACTTGTTATCATTTAACCTGGACCTTTTTTAGGCCCGAAAGACTCTCCGTGTCCGTTTCTATTGTCCGCTTTCAGTAAATTCTAGTGCCTGTTGCCACGGGCCGGTGCAGTGAATCATTGAGTTTGCGAGAAGTCTTTGTTGTCTGTATCCGCATAGGGAGTAAGTCTTTCAGATGATGCCCATTCACCTGATTACGGTCATCGCACACCGTCAACTAAACTCGATGGGTTAAAGCCTTTGTTGCTGGCACACATTCTTGAGCTTGTTCAAAAAGACTGTATTACTGGGTCGCCACCACGTCCAATACCGTCTCTATACTATAAACGAAGTAACCCGTGCCAAGAAGGCTTCGGAAAATGCTCCCTGTGCCGTCTGCTAATGGATAAACTATTTCCATCATATAGGCAAACGTCCTTGTTTGGCCCATGTTGCTTGAAGGAGTTTGATATAAGGTTTCTTGGAAATGTTATGGTACAATGACAAAACTATGCCTTTATGGCAAGTCGTTATAGTAAAGTGATGAAAATCAGAAAAAATAGTACAGAGCGCCTTACTCTGCTCTAATCCTGATTTAGGTGAATTCTGATTACTTGATGATAGTAACCTAGTGATAATAAATATAGAAACAAGTTTGACCTATAAACAAGCCCAAGCTGTTGTCTATTTTACCTGTTGAATCGCTTGTTCTCATTACAGACTTGTTATAAAAGGACAGCACTGTATGATCCTCGCTTCTCATTCGTCGTTTTAGAACCCTCCTGTATTATTATAATTATTTATATAGTAAATGCCAGTAGGGCACAGTGAAGGTTAGTTGCTGTGACGGTTATTGATTGTAGTTCTAAGATTTTATGTAATAATCAAAGCAGGTGCATTTGTTTTACTCCTAAATTTACTTAAATTATTACTACTAAATAAATTTATTTAAAAAATACTAAGCTAAAAAAGCTGTGCTAAAAAAATCCAGCGAGTATACGAAATTTTTTACCTTATTTAGTGGAATGAATTGTTTCAATATAATTATTTCCTATTAACACTAATTTTTCATAAGTATCATTCAGAGCCACGCTTCAAAAGACCTGAGTGATAATAATACATATGGTAGTAAAACACTGTCCGCCATTAGACCCGCAACAAAATTAGTCCTCAGTATTTAGAAGATTGATCTCTAAAAGGTAGTGTTGAAATCGAACCCATTATGTCCGATGGGCAATTCGCTCGGCTAGAAGCAATCTTCTAAACTACCAAAATGTAGGGAGAAATACATTGTAAGAACGGCTTAGCAGGCATGACTTTATATATCTTAATTTCAAGTGCCGTGCATACAGGCATAGTCAGGTAATAACAATCGCTTCGATACTGGCAAAAAAACAACCAGGAATTACATTGTCGCCAACTGCTTAACAAAGTAAGTTGTGGGCGAACAAGAATCTATCGGTGGTCATTGCAGTTAGGGCATTAGCCTAAGTTTTTGCAGCCATGAGAGTATATATAGAATTTATCTTGATAAGAGCTAATAACAATAATTACCCAATTGCCCAACAGAGCAATGCTACACAGTCGCGGAGCATTTGGATGCGTGTAATCCTGAAGCTGCTGCAAAGTTACTGCTAGTACAATCAGGATATCTACAGGCGTACAGCCAACGAGAAAAAATAGGTAAATTTGCCTTAGTGATCAAGAGGCGGCCACGTCTAGAACGCTCAAGTGCACACACCGCGTAGAGTAGACTTAAGTTTTCCACAACATAAAATATTTTCACTAAGTTTAAGATATTAGATCAAAACCAACCCGGCAATGCGCTGATGCGTGCATGCTCTATGAAATTAGCTTGTTTTGCAAATGCAATTCATTGCCTTATAACAAAGTTAACTTGTCCTATGATAGTTTCTTCCCATGAGTGCTGCTAAACTACTGTTTGCTACGGTACTATAGGTGACGGCTGAAAAACGGTCAGCAGTATCAATGTAGCTCCTGTTTAGCAATATTCGAGAAGTTTCGGGGTGACTTCACCTTCTCTAATTAGTTAATCAAATCTTTGACGGAACTTTATGGGTTCTCCTTGCTAATGCAAATGCCCTATCATGCCGTATCGTTAATGCTCCTAGGATAAACCGCTGCGGCAGGCTGACCAGAGGAGATGCTGGCTGGCATTTCATAATCGGACTTCATTTACGACCTAGACGTGGGGAAGAAACTTCGGAAATATTTTATGGACTATTCCTTGCTTCAGAAAATGTATATTACGATAAATATTGAATTGCCGTACACGCAGCATTGCCTGGAAATGACCCATTTCGCCACATGCTGGCATGTTCCGCTTGCTATCCTGAGCTACTCATGTGAAGTACTTCATAGTAAAAGACTGTCGCTGGTAAGCTTAGGCATCAAATTCAGAAAGGACGCAAAACAGAGAGGCAGTACAACAAAATTCTCATGTAATATTTGTATACATTTCTACTTCGGTAAAGACTAGGTATCATTATTTAGTCAGGCAATGGAGACGATACAGAAGGGATGAAGTGTACGAAACCCAGCGTGATATGACTTAAGTCTAATGTGTTTTTGTACAGGAACACCTGGTGACTTCTCTAATTGTTCATAACTGCTTACGAAAGTTTGAAAGTTCTATTTTTATTTTTGCATAGGTGAGTTCGTTATCATTATTAGTATTCTATTGTTAAAAAGGTGTTTTGACTGGGCGGTTCTTGGCCTGGAATGTCTGACAGCTTCCGGCTCTCAAGCACATGCGGACAATACGACGGAAACCGTAACCTCGATATATAGTAAACGTTCTTCCGATGCTGTCCCACTCTTTGTTTGATCTTCGCTAATCGATAAGCTTCAAGTTAGCCAAATCTAATGCTGGGTTATTAAAATGCTTCTTCTTTGTTTATGGTAAAACCTGCGACGTATCCTTTTGGAACCCTGGATATAGAATATTCGTCCATAATACCGTACTTAGGGTCATCCAGTTTGTCTGCTAAGTAAAAACATGAATAAATTAAAGATCCGCTGGCCAGTAACAGAGGCCGACGTAAGATCTAAAGACACAGGCACTCATGTTCGCCTGGACAGATCTAAATTTATGCAGTTAGCAATTACACTGGCAAGAGAATCTTCAGGAAGAAGACCTGGTACTGTCTCACCGCTCGTAGAAGGGAAGAGGGTCATCGTTTGTTAACGCGTGCACGACTGACTGGCAATTTATCCTAGATTGCTTTCGTCTTCCTTAAGACCTCTTTCACAAGCTTCGGCGACTGCCGAGATCGCTGTTGCCGTCATGTCTCTCGTTCCTCATTCATATGGTCACGGTCGAATGTATTTGTTGCGACGATAAACGCCGCAGTACAAAAATTTCCTGGACCAACTTCGTTTTTTCCAGCACGCTGTTTTCACCCCCCCCCCCCAAACCCCAAACCCCGCCCCATTCTACTTTAGCACTAATATCGTCATCACCATTCCTGTGTCGTTTAGTTTTATGTAACGAGGCGACATATCGCTGGCAAAGATGAGCCCATGTTTGCATGCGTGTTCCTCTTACGCTGGCTTTGGCAACGACATTGTCAAACTGCCGGGCTGAGGCAACCAATAAAAGCTCGAAAGGGAAAAGGAGGAGAAGAATAGAAAAAAAAAAAGGCAGCGAGCCTCTTGGGAGAGCTAAATAGAGCCGAATCAGAATAAAGGGCTAAACGATGCTGGCTTGGGGCACAATGAAAGCAATTGTATTCCAGACGGAGCCTAGCCAAAAGGGGCGAAAGCGGATGGGCACAAAAGCGAGACGACAAAAAAGTCCCAGAGTTTTATGTTGGATGGATAAGAAATTCCAAAGGGAAACTGGTAGAGAAATCATTTTTCTATGCGATAAGTGAGATGAGCAGTAAATTGGGAAAAAGCACATGTTTCGGCAAGCCCCATACGGACACTAAGTATAAATGGCATTGAGAGTTTAAGAACAATCCGGCGTAATGACAGCAACGATGTCGTTCATGATTTCTTTTTAGTATTATTCATTTTCATAAGTACTCGATACATGCTAGTACCCTGTTTAGTTTGGTTTATAATGCTACTTCGATTTGTAACGGGCAAAACGTTTTGCGTCAAAAAATACCCCACTTGGTATTGAGTGTTCGTGTAAATTTCCTAAGTTTATCGATGCCTTTGATATCCATTCAATGAGTTTACACCGAAACCAAGGCAAATCACCTTGATGACATATTTCAGCCTTTACCATTCGTGGCATGACTTTTGCCAGTAGACTTTAAGGCCATGCGGATGAACTAAAGTTTTTCGATATTAACAGAATTGGACTAAACGTTGGCTTCATCAAAGAAGGTAGCTGCTATTGGGGTCTAACATAAAATCGCTATTACGCTATTATTTCAGTGTTTCACGTGCGTCGTATTCTAGATAATACTTACTCCAGTTTTTATATATGGATTACAACGTATAGCTCTCTCAAATATGTTTTTGCCTCGCCATACCATTGTTTTTCTGCAGCTCAACCTGTGGAAAATTGACAACAGAAATAAGTAACAATCTGCGAATTGACTGCAGAAATGTCCTCAGCAACCTCAGCTACTTGCGGAACGTCCGTGCCAACCCACAATTTGCTCTACTATGACGTTCAACGTTATCTCTGGCCAGCGGGCCCGAAGGCAGACCAACCAGCAGAAAGATGGCCAGGCGAAAAGAGAATGAAAAAGCGAGAGTGGCCGAAGCAACCGAAATAGGCCGGCCGAAAAACCTAAAGTGTTGCAGCTTTTGGGCTCAGTCAGCCGAAAAAATGGACGAGATGACAGACTCCTTGCATGCTTTTTCCTCAGAAAGTTTGTCAAGGCGAGTCTTGCTATGCGCTCCTGTGTATTCCCGTTCGCCAGCGGATGGGTTAATGGGCTCCATTGGCTTGGCAACCGTGTTTATCGTCGTCGAGGTCGCCAACCCTAGCCCATTCCGTCCTGTCTTAGGTCCTGAGCTATCAGGACGTTCAACCGCATTCCAAAAAAGCACTCAAGGGGAAAATGCGAAAAAAATGTCGAAAAGAAAAGGAGATTCGAAAAACTGTACTGAGGTAGGACTATATAGACAGGGGACGGATGGACGAAAAGAAACAAGGCGAGTCCAGATAAAAAAAAAAAACAAAAAAAAAAAAGAAAAAACATCATTGGAACATGGAATGTCTACCAGGATAGCTTCTGGCTAAAAGGAATTGTGATACGTCGGCGAAACGGAACCACGAAAGGACGATTCCGTCAAGGAGGAAATAAAATGCAGCTACAAATTTTCTTTGCTACTAACTCTTAAATGTTGGTGTTCCAGTGGGGCTACGTGCAGGAGTCCATCATTACTTCTCAGCACTACTGTCACCGTCACCGTGGAAACGTTGCGGGAAGCTGCAGGACGCAGGCGTCCGAATACGCCCGTTTCCTCAAAATGTGCTCTCAGTTGCGGCAACCTTATTTGGGTTCGAACAGTTTCATAGAGATATATATAGATATAGGTGGTCCGTTAAATATGCTGACTACGTTCGAGCTCGCACGATATTTAGTAAAAGCTAGTAAAATCAACCTGTCTTTGTGTACATAGCCAGCATACTCAAATAAATCATATACTTTATCATTATACGAGTTCAAAGGAGATATATCTTTATAAAGTAAGCGTCTGGCTGGCAGTAGGTGATGAACAAAAATCTCGAAGCTAGAATTCTGCATTAAATTCTTTACTTACAGCAGCAGCAGCAGATTGCCAATACACATTGTTCCACTTTGCCACATCATATCGCTCTGTTTCTAGCAACCGCTGTGAACATATTTCAACATATGGCCTCCCCGGCTAAGTCAGCCAAACTGGCCTAATATAGTGGCGCGGCATGCAATATCTCAGATAAAATTGGTTACTATTTGCTACCCCGTTTCTATCATTTCTTGTTGGCTTCTTTCAGCCGACCTCACGAGATCTTGCTCCCCGACACCTACTTTTGTAGCGATTTTGGCGGGCATTGTTATTGTATGACCAGTCTAGTAGAGGAAGTACGGCCAGTTCCGGTGTTTTTCCGACCGACGATAGGGAACGTCCGCTGGAGTACAGAAACGTCGCAGTAGTTCAGTTGATGGCAAACGAAGAAGAGAATTTCGGGCTCGAAATGGGCGGGGAACGGCAAGGTTCAGGGATGGTGCCGAGCATCAGCTTGATTAGACGGAGCGACGTGAGACGAATTTAGAAGAATTCGCGAAAACAATGAACCCGTTTCTTTAGTTAGAGAACGGCGTCGTCGCGCTGTCCCGACGTAGCTGTGGAACAAGACCGGCCAAAGCATCTTCGAATTGATGGAGCAGCAAACGGACAAGCACCAGAAGACTCATGGACGATTGACGTGACAGGATGAGTTCTGGCTACATCACTTCTATATGAAACTAATGATAGTTAGTAGCAAACAGTTAAGACGGAGAGCACGATTTGCGATTTTTGAACAAACTATTGAACGACTGTTTTCGGTATGACAAAGTCAATTTAGTAACGTATATTAGGAAATGTCTGGTTGTAGACAAAATGAAAACGTGTCATATATATCCTAATGGACTGTATGTATTCATAATACGCAAATATATTTTATGAAGAAAAATTCACTTTTCTGGCAGGCAAAACTACACGAACCGAGCATCCGGGTCTGCGTTCAACCTCAGAGGTGACTGGCGATATTGTTGGCAACGGAGAAACCCATGAGGCTGTTAAAGCAGTGGTTCCGTAGAAACTGTGGCTAGATTCTATCCGAATTTCCATTGCCCAGCGCTGTAAAAATGACAGGAACAGTAGTGCGACGGCTATATATTCGTCTGGTGTATTACAACAGACGCAGCTCGAACAATGAAGACTGCAACAGCATCCGAAGGGGCACCGATCGCCGCATCTCCAGAGAGGCTACCGCCCACAACCTACTGCACACAAACAAAATAGAGATATTGTAGAGTATTGCGAAAGCGCTCCCACGCCGAAGCTTCGAGGCTGATGGAGATGAAAGCCTCGAACACATAAATGAGAAATGCCATTCCGCTTCTGCAGGAAGGGGAATCTGAACGAGCGAGGGTGCAGGCTTACGATCGAATATAACCGTAGATTCCTGTTCGGGCGATCCTATTGGGGTGGACACCCCACCGCCGCTGTCGATCCCCGGAAAATCTGTCTGCCTATATTGAAGCGCGCACTTAGTTGGTTGGATTCATCAGGAGAGAGTTTCCCCGTTTGGACGACAATAGCTACAGCAGGTAGATACGAATTAACAAGTAACGGTACACAAACAGAATAACATAAGTCCGGGACGTGCTCTTTAACGAAGAAGTAGCTCGGCTTGCTGAAGTTCTAGGACAATTTGACTGACCTGGCTAAGACAGGTGGATTGTGTAAGGCGGAACACCATCTGAAGGATTTCGAATGGGTTCTAAGCGAAGATAAACTAAATTTTGTGTGGATTCCAACTTTTTTCCTTCTGTTGTTTGCCTCTTACCACATATTTTTGTACTGCGGACAGCTATATCCCATTATTGTAACGGAAATAGCTTTTGTCTACGCAAAAGCTTAAGCTGAATTGTTGTTGACTGTTGGGGCAGGCTAAATACAGCTAATTAATGTTTGCGTACGTTAGATAATTTTTATCGAGATACAGAAAGGTTTGAACGAGTAAGCTTAAGTGATACGTCTCACTGTGTGCGTCCAATCATCGTAGATACATTTGTCTGAGAAAATGTTTTGCCTTCCGTCGTCTATGATAGATATCATGGACCGTTGACGGGTGGATATCCTAGACTCAACTTTTCGAAGTGCAGTTGCAATAGATGTCACAACGACCTGGAACACCATTAACAAAAAAAAAAAAGGATGAAAGATAACAGTTGGCCATCGATATGATAACGTCCGTATGTCGTCACTGGATTCCTGACGTTCATGTAAATTGGCATCCAGAAAACTAGTCAGAAGCATCATTTAAACATATCGTTACTAACAATTTTTGAAAAATTATACAGAAAGCCCTCCAAAAAATCAATTCCTCTCTTGTAAAAGGAGGTGGCCTAGCATCTTTTACGGCGCTGGCTTCAACCAAGTCTTTATCTATATAATTATTTGCTTGTGCCAATATAAAATTGGAACAATTCCACGGAGACCTCTAACTCACTGTTTCGTTACGCAACAAATGACTATTCATTATAGGTATTTGACTCAAATTAGTTTTATAGATGTCAAAAAAAATTGTTTGTTATGTTTCTAAAATTGCAACTAAAATTCGAAGCAGTTAAAGATTGTACACATATTCTGTGCAGAACTGTTTTAGATTGAATCCTAATTTTTGTTCGATTTCATACAAATTAGCTCGAGCTTTCCCAACATGGAGATGTGTTTTGTCACTGCTGTTGTCCAAGACCATCAGAACCAATAAATTCTCGATGTTTTCCATCATTTTGTACTAAAATAGGAGAACGACTTTTCTAAAAGCCGGTTAGGATGTTGCGTTCGCCTCTGGCGAGATCACAATCGACGTTCTTAAGCTGATGCCTGAGAGAAATGTCAATTTCCAGATAACATCCAATACAAGGATTCATTCGACTCAAAGGAACCAACCAAAATATGTTCGAACCCTGTAACACAATAACTTATAGATCGTTTATTACATCGGCAGAGATCTGTCCATACAGCGACCGAACAGAGCATCAGTCGGGTCCCTCTAGAAAACAACTTAAGTACAAAAAAAACCATCGTAGATATTGTAACACCTCGCACCCGCTAATGCGGCGCACTGTCTTACAAAGGTTGCCCCAGCAAGAGTTTACTAGACAAATGAACCAAATGGAGCTCGTTGTGGGCGTCATCTTTCAACCGCATTACACGTTGTTCTTACGGACGAATACCAGAACTATAACATCATAGTAAGTTAACATCACAGGCTGGTGTTGTTTTTAAAAACCAAAGTTTCTCTTTAACTTAACATGAAAAAGAATACAATCGATAAAGATGACTGTGCAGACAACGACTGCGGCCCGTATGCGCGGCTTTCGATTGATAGGTGCAACGTATCGCCAACAACAACTTCCATATAATAGATATCGATCGAGTAGTTTTCCCGCGATCGAAGAGAATAAATGGCGAAAGACACGCTTATCAGGACACCGAATATTTTGTCGCAACCAAAGCTTTGAGATTGGGTGCGTGAGAAGTGTGTAAACGACCTAGGCAGTCACGGCAGGCTGGTGATGTCAAGTTTGGAACCCCTTCCTAGTTAACGGATGATGATGAGGAGGTGTTTGTTAGTCCAAAGTAGAAGGAAAGAAATTTTTCGGATTTGCTGAAGAACATTACATCTGTGACACGGCTGCTGAAGGTCAGCGACAGTTCAGCATAAAACAAAAAAGTTAGATAGTAGTTATTCGTGCTGATAGGAAGTCAATGCTTTTTGGGAACTCGTGGATAGCGATGTCGGCGGCGGCGGCGGCGGCTACGTAAGAATAAGAAGAAAGAAAAAAAAGAGGATGCCCCAAAAGTCAACTACCCCATAGGCCGCTTCTCGCCGTCAGCAATCAGCAAATACCAAATCAAGGCCAAGGATCGTCCGTAAAATTGGGTGGTGAAAGACCTAATGTATCATATAAACACATTAGCCTATGTCACTTATATACATAATAGGCAAGTATGAAGACTATGTTGCATTGTAAACTTTGTTTCAACTTTACCAGGTAGGTAGATTTCACCCAACTCGATACCAAATTAATTTCGATCGGATCTACATTTGCTGGTACCGAATGCATATATCAAAGAGGGTTCATGGTATGCATGTAGTGATAACTTCTCAACGTATTTGGACATCTGAGTCTCTTAGCAAAGGCACAGATAGTTTTTAATCAAACCATCCGGAAAATATCATCTGCCCTTTACTGAAACGGTTTTGCTGATATCAACTATTCATTAGCATTTTTATTATAAAATTTAAAATAAAGGTGAATGTAGTTTTAGATTACTAGCATTTTTTCAATGGTGGTAATTTTCATTAATTAAGCATGAGACTCAATTGACATAAGAATAGCTTTCTTCGACCCGCGGCTGACTTTTAATCCATGCTTTCCGCATATGAAATCAGCTCAGATCTGAACTACGGGATGTTGCTACGGGTATCATCCAGTGAGCGGCCCACGACACAAATAGGCGTCCTTCAGTCTCGAGGAAAAACCCGCAAAGGACAGGCCTGTACTACCGAATATCAGAGCCCCTATGAGCTCCGTGCTTCTTTTCATCAGTTATTACTTATTCGGTATATTGCATTAGTGAGGTACGGACCTATAGTGCCTCTTGTGGGTGAACACATGTGTTAGAAGCGTTTGTAGCAATAATTAAGACTATACAAGCTTCCGCTAGAATACAAGTATTGTTTCACACAACTAGGGCCGGTCGCCGCCACTATCTTACAATACGGAATAACAAACCAAACAATTTTTTTGTGAAAAATCTCTGGCCTTCAACACAAATCTAGGCCATACCATTACCTGGCTAACGAAGTTCACAGGGCGTGTGATGGACTCCCCTCAGCAGATAATGATAGTTGAGCTCCTACTAGTTGCTCGACTCGATGCGCCGCCCGCATTCAATGACGACAGGACGTTGGAACGGATTAGTGATGATCAGCTCTCAGTGAGAGATTTCACCTTTGTTGTGGTAAAATATCCCACAATATTGACACAATTTTGCAGCACGTACTCTTATATTTGAAGACATTGCTTTTTCGACCAATAACAAATTAATACTGAGCCCTTTTTTCTGCTGAATGTTTCGAAATCGCAACGACCGTAATGTGCAATAAAACCAATTTTCGTGCCATCGCTTGAAATATAATGCCATATGCTTACGTGCGTATCAGAAGTAGAATACGGCCCGAAGTAACTAACCACCCAAGGAGCAGTGCTGAGTAAGGAGGTTGTTGTTGGCCTGCGTTGGATAATAAATAAGCTCATCGTTTCCTGTAGTCATATTACCCGCTATCCTCAACACCTGAGCTCAGCTCGATTCAAACAATAAAGCTAACCCACCTCTCTCCCTCTAACCTCTTTCCGTACGATGTTCCCCTTGGAGGTGTTCACTGTGTCGGCAGCGTCTCAAAGCAATTTAGAGCCGAGACAGGACCCAATGTGATGCACCCAGCCGTTGGAAATATCAGGCCCTCCGCTGGCCAAGAATGCCTACATATATCTCACGAACTAGCGCTATTCAGTCTGACCGGGCGCGATCCAATACCAACGGAACGTGGCCTATACGCGAGATACGGGTCCAGGCCGAGCAAAACCTAGTGAAATGTTTCAGGAAGAGCTTTGTGAAGACGAAAAGCGCCGAGAGCGCTCGAGCAAGAGAAGCCAAGTAAGCGCTTGACGAAAAGCAGGAACGAGCGTAGCAGGCGAACTTCGTACTGGTTCTTGGAGAGATCGAGGATACCTTTGGGCAGACTTGGCCAACTCGGTAACGCTGTATCGATGGAGGTGAAAAGCCTGGCTAATCTTGTGTATGGGCCTTCACCAGCAAAAAAGAATTAAAGTACATTGCTGACTCATACAAGACGAAGACGACTACGCGCTGTTGTGAGCTGGTCGTTCCCTATCTGGCGACAGGCGATAGCGGGCAACCTGCTGAATCATGGGCGTTTTCGCCGACCGCTGTCATCTTACTAGATGAGATTATTACGCTAGTTTATTCATTAAAGGAGACACACTACATGTTAGGTAAGCGAACTGACGAAGCGTCAAGAGAGCATCCACATCGAGCGCGCACTGTGCTAGAAGTAGCCGGTGGCCTGATACGGTCGGACAACCCTCATCTGTTCTCATAAAAATTAAGTACAGCGACACCTGCGGAAAGGAAGCAAACATGTCGTGGATACACACGCTATGTACGTAACGCGTTGCTTTAGAATCTATGAAAAGCAAAATTCATTGACCAAGTATAAGATGGGCTATTGTTACTTCCTTCCTGATTCGATCGACTAGAAACAACCAGTTTGTGTTAATAGGTTATAGCGATAAGTGAATACACATTGAGGCATTCCTTTTCTGTATTGCTTGCTTATAAGCTGTATCTATATATAGGTGAAAGGCTTTACATGTACTGGTAGGGTCATTCTGAAGGGTCAGCTTAATCAACGTAACTGTCGTTCGCTTCGATCGTGCCTAGAATTCAGGGCCGAAACTGTTCACCAGTAATTTTCAAAAATAAGTTATCTCCGGACTGAATTTTTATAGTAAGGTATAATGTTGATCTGTAGAGTCGTTGACGTATTGCCCAGACGCGATGCACGAATTTAGATTTGAAACTTATAATAGCCGGAAAAATTAGCGGGAAAACGTCAAGGAGTCCAAAACCCTAATGACTCTAAGCTCGAATTAAATGACTTTTATGGAAATTTAATGACTCCAGAGAATACTAGTAGCTGAAGTCTATGTTAATAACCCGTCTGGCGATAGATACTGTTACCTCGATTTGGGTTGAAGCAAAAAAAAATTTATTTCCATGGGTCTCCGTTCAAAGCCAGCACATAGGACGATAGCTAGTCCTTGCTCATATTTCGACAACGGATCCGGTACCTTAAATTTAGAAGTGAATCTGGGTATTTTTTCTAAAAAAAGTTGCTATCTAAGATTCTATGATGTCTTCACCTATAGTCGCTTTAGTCTATGTTTCAAACGACGTGAGTACATATATTCATATAAGCAAGCTGTTTGAGTTGTGTCCTTCGAACGTCAGATACTTTTGGCTTCCCACTCCATTCTGTTGGTGCCCTTTGCCTCAATGCCAGGCAACCATTTACATTATGCGACGTTTTCATTATGAAGTCGTTGTTGGCGTACCGATAAGCCACATCCAACGCCCAGTAATACCAAGAGGATGGCCATACTCCTGTTAGTTAGTTACCTCATTAAACTCAGCTTTACCAGGAGCCTAGCTGTAGGCTGATGCTAATTTTTTGCGAAAAATTATAAATTATGCATATAACGTGTTCTTAGCGCTCAGTCAGGTAAGCAAGTATGCATTCCCCTGTATTTGTATATGTGTGTATGCATTAAGGCCTGGTCCCGCCGAACAGTGATCTCGCCCCACCTCCCGGCGACCGTAAAGTCGTTATTAGAATACATCGCCCCCTGTAAGAATCGAGATCTAGGCCAAACACTGGTCGTAACAGTGACAAAAACTCATTGCCTTACTCTCCTTACACGAATGGGCGAGCCTAGCATTACGGCCCACATAAAGCAGCACTTCAATATTAGTGGCCTCGTCGGCGAGTGTACATCACTAATAACGAACACAAGAATAGAAACCAACGAAGATATGCAAATAGAAACACAACCTAGATAAGCTGGCGCGCGTTGGCGAGTGGAAGATGCATTTGCTATGGAATATATAGCGAGATACGTGGACAACACTGCAATGCACCTGTTGACAAGACGGTATATATATATATATATATATATATATAGACAGAGACGGAGTAGAAATGGCTTGACAGTTCGGGAATTTTTAGTTTTTCACCTCATGTTTGGACTATATCTACTTTCTTGTTGTGAAGTGGCTTTTTTCAAACTGCTAAGGAGCTTCCGCTTCATTCTTTGTATAGACTAGACAGGTATTTTTGCTCCAAACATTTGTAGTATAAAACTCTTGGTCATAAGGCTATTGAAGCAAAGATGAGGAACGATGTCCTGAATGATATTCAAATAACTGTAGTTCAAGTGAATAAGCATAAACTCTCATGAAATAACAAAAATGGGAAAAAAAGGACGAACCGTTGATAGGCGCCTATTTTTTAACGAACGTACTATCGTCTCTATGTTGGGCTAACAAACGTAAATACCTAAAAAAGAACAAATTGACGACTCGGTTGCGTGACCGCCTATATTTAAACAACACTATACGTGTATCACTCGGATACATGTCTTACGTGTCGGTCGCCCCTTGTATCATCTTCGAGCAAAATCCAGACTCGATTATCTATCTACCTCGGTACAAATGCACACTTCATCATAAATCAAATACGTTACTTTTAACAGGTCTCACAATTTGTAGCAATACCCGATAAAGTGGAACAACGAGACGGAAAAATAGATTCGGTTTCACCCCCGATACAATCTCGATTAGCCCTTATTTGAATGATAAACCTCCCTTCTCGTTAGTGGCTGCTTGGGGCAGTTATGGACTTCCCGAAATCTGTGTTTTCCGCACGTATACCACTGCTACGAGAAATATGTGTCTCGTCTCCCTTGTTGCTAGCTGTGATTTAGTTAATTGGTTTAACAGAAATAGGAAAGACGCATCGCAGTCGATCCTCGTAACGCATCCTGGTATCTTCAAGGCAGGGCAAGATCACTGCCTCTGCCGATTCCATCCGCCCTACGTCAATGACGGACTGTCATTTAGCTGGCGTCGTGGTGTCGAAGTTTTAAGTGCGTTTGTTAGGGGCAGACGGTAGACCCTGGGGGTTCGCGATCATTTCTTGTTGCCTTTATTGTCTTAATACATAACGGATAGTTTACCAAATGGGAAAAATATTGACAGGATAACGGCTGAGACCACAAAAATCGTAAGTCACGGTTTCTGTCTAACAAATGTGGCAGGGCATACACCATTCCAGATATATCTGCTGTCGTTTTTTGTTGTTATTGACTGCGGCTACATTGTTGTTAAAGTAGTCTGTTAGTAAAGTTAGCTCGTTTACAAATTGGCCTGTATGTTAATACAAGCGAAACACGTTATGGCCAAAAAATCAGATCCGCAAGGCAAATTAAGTTCTAGCTTTATTTTTTGTTATCTATTATCTATATCTACGTGCAATTGGTTGTGTGATATGATATTCTTCTGAAAAGCTAAGTGCCATTGATTCGTTCTAAGTAGATACCCTAACTAACTTCAAGCGATGTTCTGTACGTGATAATTCAGAGTAGGGCATTGACTGTGCATCAAGCTAATCAAGAAATTGTTGCTTGATTATTAATTTATTTAGATTGAGCCCACATTGCACTTTACGGCCTCGCGCCTTACCCAATGAATTTTCCTGATCTTTTAAGATCCCGAAAGTGTATTGAAAGGTTTTCAGTAAAATTCTCAGTACAAAAAAATATCCGTACTCAAATTTCCTTCACCGAACCAACACTCGAAGTGCACGGGCTTGCCTTTTCCACTCTACAGCTCTCTAATTTTTGCAGTTTTGTTCACCATTTTTTTCAAGTATCATGGTTCTCTGGAACTCTACTGTTAACAATCTAGTTTTGTCCAGCCAGCGAAATCCAAGTCAAGCGTCGTTCGCGTACAACACACTACTAGTTTGAGACCTATATCCGAATGAAAGGTAAGCCAGTATAAGGTCCGAAAAATAAGGAACAACAGACACGGGACACAACAGCGTTGTCGTAGTAGCAGCCAGTATAAATGCGTGCGTAATCTTAGCTAAGCTAGATGGTGTCATTAAACATAACAGTTCATAGATATCGGAGGTAACTATCTTCTGCTAAAGGCCTAACTTCGTCTATACCCGCGACGCACGCCATAAGGCAATCGACCCGCTAGATTGCGTGGTACAGTAGAACACTGCGAGGTAACAATGAATGTTTCCGCTGCAATCGCTGTTTTATCTGTCCCGCTGGGAACGGCTTCGGCTATGAGGCAGCAGAAGCGCAGGGCCGTCCAACGGATCGCGCGGGCCTTGTCTTATCAGAGTGACTGTCCTGCCTCTGCTGCCAGTTCATCACAGTACCTTGCCAGTTTTGTGTTCCAGGCCATTGATAGCTACACGTCGTGCTCAACAATAGCACCAGAACTGATCTAAGATTCTTTTCCAATAGTTGATTCCACTTAATCATTTTCAAGTAAAGCGGGCGTCTTATTCTGAGCGAGAAAAAAGTTTCTTTTACATAATTATCTAGTGAATCAGTACTGCTGTACTTCAAAGGATAACGTAAATTTCGGAGATGTTTCAACTCGAACGAAAAAAAAAAGCATTAGCTAGCCAAGAAGTCGCTCTCTCCGACTGTCTTTTTAACCAGGAAATTAAATCTTTTTAAGTGTGATTTTATGAGCGAAAGCAACGATCATAGTTGCTTCGAGCAACTGACATCATAAAATAGTTTGTGGTAATTGCAAAATTTGAAAAGGCCAAAGCTGCAAAAGCTCTTCTACGTAATATATTAATACCGTTAGTGATCTATGGTGCTACTATTGCTAAGGACAAACGTGCTAACTAAGCCTGAAGATATAGCTAGATATATGTTTTAGATAATTATGTAGAGGACTAGGCTTCTCGGCAACTGATAAATACGGATAGTGCTCCGAACCCCTACAAAACGCGCACACGTTACAGACGCGAGATAGGTATTTCTCGGCCGTATACTAGCGTTATTACTCGACTGCACCTCAGTCATGCGTTCGAAAAAAACAGGAAGGCGTAAACTGCTGCGCAAGTCACGGCGACTGTGATGAACCAGTATTTTTGCCGTTAGCAAATGTGATCTTCCGCTGCTAGCCCAAAAAAGCTTCTACCCAATAGGAAAAATAGACCCAAAGTGCTTAATACATGTACCACTAGGCACTTAACGGGATACTTACACAGATGGAAAGGCTCAAAATTTTGCCACTATCGTTTTTCAATATTGATGCCGAATAGTGACTACATACGTAGAGAGAACTGGAAGAAAAGAACGGAAAGTCGATCATAGGTATCCACGAGAGCGAACATCAACTAAGCCACTGCAAGGGACTCTGGTAAAATACTAAAATTAGTACGAACAAATAATGTCCTACAAAACTAAACTTCCATTATACAAAGCAGCTGTTATCTTTGCCGAAATCATACATCAAAACGCCAAGATAGCTAGCACAACCAGCCTGAATAAAGCAAGCATTTTATTACAACGTTCGGTGAACTTCTACGTTGGCTAACAAGTGTTGCTGCTATACGCTTAAGATTGGCGGAAATCGCCAGTGGATACACGAAACAAATGAATAAGAGGTGAAAACGCACGAAACTTGTTCGACAGATAAGGAAACAGCTGAGAACGATGAGTTCGAATGATGTACGTTCGAAACGTGCGTGTCGAACGCTAGACAGTCACTATGAATAAGGGGTCGTGCCAGAGCTTAAAGCGAACATGATCGAGCATAAGCTGGAATTGGTTATAGATATAGAGCCAGATACACAACGAAAAAAGTTGATGCCCGCAATATTCGTACTTGTTTTTTTTTTTTTTAAGTACACTAGTATATGTTGTTAACGGGGGCTTGAAGCAGCAATGTCTGCCATATATATATTTAGTGCAGTATTTTATCATAAACCCCTGGGTGAAAAAAGCGGGTAGGCGTTGTTGGTTTAGTTTAAGCCCCTTTGACAAAATATGGCAGGTGTTAAAATTAAAAAAGAAACCAGCAAGAAGAGCATAGGCATACAATTTTCTTACGTACAGATCACCAGTGGCCGTAAGTGCTGTCCAAGATCGGATGATGCGAATAGACAGTGGACCAGGTAACATGACCAGAAGTAGTCGGCCGCCCAAAAAGGTGCCAAAATATATTGAAATGCGTGTTAGGTAAACGATGTGCCGAAGGTAGTGGTCCATCCATGGTAACTAACTCAGTCATCTGACAAAACTGTTTAAATAAGATGCTACAAGCCTCGATTTAAGAAAGTTAAGTAAATACGCGTAATGCTAATCGACCATCGTCCTTGGAAATTAGCTTTGCGTTAACCCGTTAAGGTGACACAACTATAAATTTTGGTATTTAGAGTTAAATGAAAAACGCAAAAATGGCTCCCCCAAATTAAATATATAACCAAACTGGATAGATGAGACTACCCACAAGTGACTGGATTCTCGGACATGACATAGTAGCATAATAAATAGCTGCTTACGGCTCCAACACAAAGCTAACATGGCTTATAATAACACAGCTGCTAATGTAAAAAGGAGACTGTGGGGCAAAATTACTCCGTAGGCAAAATTGGCATAAGCTTGGAAACCCCAAAACGAGAGTTTAAGTACACGATTGAAAAGAGTGCATGATGATCAACCATAGTCGGTCTGCTATAGCGAAGTACTCATAACTAACTAAAACTGGAGAATGACGAGAAGAGTAGGCTGGACTTTCAAAATAAAACTTCCAAGGAAGTAATAATAATAACAATGAGATGGGACTCTGACCACGGTAAAAGAAGGCATACTATAAAAACTCCGCAGGCAGACAAAGAGCTTTGAAAAATGTTTTTGTAGAAAATGATGGTAAAATGGCTGTCTAAATAGACCCGGAAAAAGGACTATCAGAGAAAAGACTTTTCTTCCGGCATTGGATTAGTTAGGTTGATCTAGTATCATTTAAGGTGGTCAAGAACCGGGAATAGTCGATACAAATCACTCTCGTATGCTTGCAGAGTGATGAAGTGCGGTGAAAGTATCAACGCAGTAGTTTTACGAGTGAAAACTGAATATGAAGAACGCCAAAAAAGGAGATATAGATACCCCATGAGGTTACACAACAAAGAACTGATTGCTGCGAGAGGAATAGACAGAAAGTAAAGTGGCTTCGATAAAGCTGGAACTACGGTACGTGTGTAGTTTATCTATATACCACTAGTATAAACCTAGTTACTGTCTGTTTGCTCGTGCGACCCAAATCTGTATCTTAATAGATAGTCTGATTGTACTGATTTTCGGCCTACCGGTAGATTCGTTTCATCCTCTGGTATGAAGAGCTATGCATAAGACAGATCCAATGAGATGAATTTTTTTTGCATGTCTATGAGAAAGTCGTAGAAATTGAGGCGGACTACGCTTCGGTGGGGTTTTCGTAAAGACCTTTTTTTTTTACTGACAAAAAGGTAGCCGACTGTTCGCATTGTTTACACAGAGGTCTGTGCAGGGAAGATTCGTTCTTAACGTCGATTAGAAGCTCGTGTCAAGCTGAGCCGACTGCTAGGCATGTTCCAATACTAAAATCTCAGTTTTCAAGTTTTTCAAAAATGGCGACGTAATGTTGTATGCGAGAGGGATTTTTATGATGATTTTGCCGAACTAGATTAAAATGCTATATATGTCATTTCAGTAAAGACGGATATCTTGACGCCAAAGTGGTCAAAAACGTGAAAGCGCGTTTCGAGTTGCATATAAGCATTTTCTAACCGAAATTTAGCGGGACCTGAAAATTTCCCTAAAAATATTACCGAAAAGTATTTTTAGAACGACCAAAATATCAGAACCATTTTTCTCACGCAAAACATCACTTCGTTAAGGCCAATTATTTTTATATCTCGATAAATCTCGACAAGCCGAACTAAAATGCAGTACAAAGTGACGATTCGATGAAAAAGATAAACAACTGAACGTGACACCGTTGTCGCTTATATGACATTGAAATTAAAGTTTCTTGCATAGAAACTTATGTAAAGAACATTTGTTTTCGGTGAGCTAAATCAAAATACAATGCAGACTAAACCCGAATATCGGGTTTTCGAGGAGATTATGCCGTTTGAAAGATGAAAATTTAATAAAATGTTTTCGGTAGGGTTTTTTTTCTTGCGACCGACCAATAGGTTTCTATGAGCTCAATAAATATGTGGTATATATAGTTTTACCCTAGATTATTGATATTTTTGAGTGAAAACTGCGAAAACGCTGCTAGCCCAAGGTAAAATGCGTTTGGAGTGAGTATTTAAGCAAATCCTTAACAGATGTCAATAAGTCAAATTGTAGAGTAGATTTTTCCCAACCTATCTCGGGACAGAAATGCCAAAATGTAGATAATGTATAACCAAAGAAAATTTAACTTGGCGACATCCCACGAACAAAATCAATATGACAATAGGGACATACCAAATATGCGTCCCTCCATCTATTATCATATATGTAACTACTTATTATTACCAAAAACATTACATGATGTCCAGAGGAACAGCGTCATTACATAACAAAACATATAAATTCATCACTAAATGTGTATTCTATTCTCTGTTTAGCAAAATAGCTAACTTATTTTAAACAAATCTTTAGTGACGTATCAGAAACAAAATCAATAGGTTGATCGGCCTTATCAATCGCCTCCAATAAAGATCCGACTTATTCAGGTCCATACAGGAAACGGACTTAGTCAGCGAACACTGAAAAACAACTGTAATCACATTGTATAAATGTATTAAAAACTAAGATACCTCAAATAATACAAACTTAGAGTTCGCTGAAGTTGCTGCCGAAGGCATTAGAACAGGTTGCAGAAATGCCCACAGAAAAGTAACGGGTTAAGTGATCGCAGTGGGATAACTGTTAACGTATAATCAATCATAAGGCTGTGTGAACGAATCAGATTAATTGAAACAATCAACAAAAAAACAGGTACAAAGCAAAACTAGCAGCTTGATCTAGTCAACTATAAAAACAGATTCTCATAGTGTATGGAATATATCTACTTGGCGCATGGAAGCGCTAATTCGCTAAGATATTTCAATGTATCCATACATATAGCTATTTTTTGCTAAGGAAAAGTTTTCCGTTGTAGGTAATGTTGAAACAACAATGGACAAGATGCTTGTCTGAATCTCTCATAGATTTAAGACAGATTTTTATGTGTCTTTGTGGTTGTAATCAGAATGGTGTTTTATAGTATTGATCAGGGAACGTTTGAGGCAGCCTGAAAAATAGGAAAGATGCTCTAAAGCATTTGAGGTTTGTAGCGTTGTCTATCATCATGGAGTAACTAAACTAAAAATAAAACGTATGCGTAAGGCATAGGCCTAACGACAACTTAAATCGTGCTACTATGCAACGGAAGCATCAGTTGTTCACTAGTCGTCACAATTTGCTTATAGACGGATACTCATCAACGTAATCAACAGTAGTTGCAATAATCTATACTTAAAAGATAAACCAGCACCGCAATTAGATGATGCTAAATAATGATCATGCAGAATTACGAGTCCTGCTGTGTTCTCTACCCGCGATCGCATCCTTAGGCTAAATTTTTCAATCCCTACCGATCTTCCTAGGGCATGTGATATTGCCTACAGTAGATATCTTAGAGGAAATAGGACAATATGCCGTTCCTCCAACTAACGCTTACTAGACCTCGCCCACATTCACAAAAACAATAGCTCGTAGGAATGCGCTCTTCGGTCGTATCTTTCGCAGGAAATTGCCGCTCAGCGAAATGGTCAAAGCTTTGGAATTGCCATAACCGGCGTAAATTTATATGAAATTGAAGCTAACCAGCGCGTCCTTACCCTGACGCATCAGACCCACCCGACATCGTAATTCATTGCAGGACCAGCAGACAACATGGATTAGCTCGAATCCTTTATACAGTGAGATTTGGTGAATCACGTTGCCCGCGGTCCTGTTAGCCGATTCTGTTATACTGGATGTGTAGTTACTACACACTTGCCTACATCATGCCACAGTTCGGTTTCTAGTAGACAAGTAATGTCTCGCCTTTCCCTCCCATGTTTCCTCTCAAGTCTCGGGTTCGGAATGTTTTCCTTGTAATTCAGACACTATAATCCTTCCTTAACAAGCAAGGGCTGATGGTAGGGTACTAGGCGTAAGCCGACCACCCCTGCAAGCAAATCAACCCGCTTGAAAGCCCTACGGCCAAACCTGCGAATATTACCATCACAACCAGCAAACAAGGGAAAGCAATGCACTGCAGAGAAATAGATCTCTGTTTATTTGCTTTCCCGTGACGTGCAACTAAAAGGAACCGACTAGGTGGGTTGATCGACAGAGCAAAAGGATAAAGGTTTTTTTCTCCTCTTCATTTTGTTTTTCGTCTGCTCGTTTTTTACGGAGCTAGAAGAGAAAAACAGCGATGAAAATTATATGCAGCACGGTTAGGAGCAACGATATAGTGAGCTCAGCGTGAAAAGCAGGGTCGGCTTCCAGGGATCCCATTGCTTGGTTTGTAAAAACAGAGTGAGCACGTTTCAGGGATTGGCGCGTAACATTGATATTTTGCCACATTGACGTTCGGATCGTGACGGCTAACTAATGGCAAAACCCAGCTCAACTAGGTCGCACGCTGTCAGCCAATAGCTGTGACCATTAGGCTAGATGGTTACAGTGTGTTTTCATTTGACAAGCCTCAAGCTAAATATTCCTATGTCTCTGCACACGTAAGTGCACGATGAATATGCGGAACCAAAATATATCCGCATAAATGTTTGAAGGGATTGCTTGAATGAACCCGCTAGTAAAGACTGAGAGTAGCGTGAATAGTAAGCAAGCTTTTGAAGCACTACAATATACATACAATATAACACGTTGAATAAGTGAAAAATTCTGTGTCTAGGGTGCGGAGACAGGCAGTGTCAGATTTGACACGTTTAAGTGGCTATATATTTATTGACTAGGAAAGTACCGTGTAGTAAGACGACGTGTAGAAGATAGTTAAATTATTCTAAAAGACAAATAGATATTGTCATTTTTCGTTTATCGCCAAGTCATCTATTGAAGCCTATTTTAGGTAGCGAAAAGTTAAGCATTATAGTGAAGTGCCTCAATAATATCGGCTGAAAGTCGGGTGCCTTCAGCCGTTGGCGAGTTACTCAGCTGCCGCCACTAAATTAATTTAGTTGCCTGCAATTTTATTTTATCTTATACCTTTAAATGAGTTACGGTTGTATTAGGTTATCTAGGACTACCTAGAATGATCCTAAATCCAACCAGCCGTGTAACCTCAACGAAGTAAATCATAAACGGTTGTACATGACAGCTTGATCCTAACGAGAGTACCTCGTGATCGACAGAAGTAAACGAAACAATTATATCTGCTGGCGCTTGTCCCACTTCGAGAAAATATATCATGTTATCATGGAACACGACATAGTTTAGTTGCTATAAAAGAAAGCGACGACCATAACACGATTGTCTAATACCGGTATTAAAATATCACAGAAACGATAGAAACATAGAAGCGATATTATTAAAAAAAAATACATACATCTAACAATGCAATGGATTTACTAAAGCAGTGCAATGGGGAACTTCAGAAAAAAAAACCGCAGCGAATTGAGGTTCAGGCTGAGTAAAAACTTGCCATAGATTTGACTACAGGACAATGTAACCCAGCGTAGAATGATGTGTATGCGCAATAGAGATTATGCGCACGAGCTGGATGGAACGAGTGCATCGGCTTAGGGAAAGACGGGAGGATGTTGTATATGTGCGTCCCTGTTCTTCGCCACAAAGGTCTCGTTATGTTCTATTATTCCATGTATCCACACGGGCCGCAATGCCAATGTGCAGAGTACCATTCTGTCCCTGTGTGGTGTATTTATTATACACAAGCTTCGCTACCCCTTTTAGCTGATATTATGACTGCAGTATTTTTAGACAATTTTGATTTATCCACGCACTTGTGCCTAGACGCGTACAGTGCATACAGTTTAATAATAATGGCTGAGGGAACGTATGACATAAAACATCCGAATGACCTCTAGTGTATTACTTGCTCCAAAAGAAAATAAGATAAAATTTCAGAGAGACCGTTTGTCGATTTAGGTCTAAGTTTTGTTGGAACGGAAATTTGATGACTTTAGTCTCATCCGATATTTATCGCACCTGGGACTTTATCTATAGCCTATCTGAATATATGAAAATTCATGAAGAACTCATGGAAATTTGTGGGTCTGTCGTCGATGGGGGTTTAAGTGTTATTTTTCGAAAGGCTTTCTTCTATATAGGCTAGCTTAATTGAACAGTTTCAGGATTTTTAAGAATAACTAAATGAACACTGATGATCCATTCCACTGGTTTGGAACTGTTAATCCTAAGCGTGTCCTTAGTATTGTTACGGTATATTAAATCGAAATAATTGAAAATTGAGTAAACACTCAGATTAAATCCGACCGAATTGAACTGAAGTTTAACTCCATTCTACGATTCTCTAGCAACAAAATGGCGCCCAAACATGTCTTCGTTGGGTTATGCTTATGATATTTTTTTAAAAACTAAATCTTCCCTTTGCTCAACTAACCATTGCTATAATAAAGTCGGTTCCGAAATGTAAGAAACCAACTTGGAAGTACCAACCACACGGCTAGAAGTAGTTAAGAAATAATCGGGGACTTGGTCCGCGGTGATACTAAAATTTCAGCTTTGCATTTTTTACGCGCCAAGCACGTATTATATCTGATTCTCTGTCATTTTGAAAGTACTATCTAATTAAGCGCCATATTTAATTTACTGACTATCAAAATTACTACCTGAGGTACTGAATCAGTATTATAATAAAAAAAAAAAATTATGAAGGCGTATCCAAGCCGCATGGAAAGCATTTGAAGCCATTTTTAGCACCATATGAGACTCTAGTAGGGAGACTGCTGGGAAGATCTCTAATGACAATAGGCCCAGCTTGCTTTGTGAGAAGGTCCAAGCAGGTACCTGTTTATTGCGACGTACACCTCATGCATCGCACAAGTTCAGCTAAAGGCCTCGTTGTAACATTGCTATAAACGGATGATAAACAATGTAGGAGCGTTTAAAATAAATTCCAATTGAGAATGCTTTGGGTGTGGAAGCATTATGTGTGCTCAAGACGGAAGATCTTCTCGCTATTATATGACGCGCTTTTTAGGCCGTGCTGCTGCTGTCAGTGGACTCCGTATGGCAATAATCTGCGTTTAGATCTAGACAATGTATCTTTTTATCGTCGCATCAAATATATGCAGATAAGTTCTGGTTTAACAGTTTCTCATAAGTTTGAAGAACGGGGTGTAGATTATTATGCTTTCGTTGTCGGTTATTGTTCTCACCTATTCCGTAAACGCTATTGTGAAATACCTGTACACTTATTCAGTTTATCTGCACAAGTACACAAACAGTCTGGTAGCTGTGCAGTCGCTCGAGGGGAACTCAGACTAAACTAACCGAGTCTGTAACGGTACAACGCTTTTCTGCTGGACATAAATATAGCTATGTAACAAAATGAGGGGTAAACGATCGATTGATCAAGTTAATAGCACCTGTCAACTTAGGGTTAGCCATCATGGGATGTCTGCTTTTAGATTGAAATCAAACATGAATATGTACGTGAATGCTAGACTTATCTAATAATACTTAAATTCAAGTCAAACCCGAACAATAGTTTCAATACAGTGTAAACAAACATCTAATTCTGTTGTTGACTCCACTATAGCGGAAAGCTATCCATTTACATGTAATTTTGCCATAATCCAAGAGAGCTATTATCCTGATTTTTTTTTTACGATCGCAATTCAAACACTAAGCGTCAGTCTATGATAAATGTGTTTCTTTTATAGTAAAGACTCGATTCTTAGAATCGTTAACGTTTGTGTCGGGTGCACATCGGCGGTAAAATACCTTCACTAACCGAACTAGACATGAACATTTTTCTGGCTAAAAGATCCACGCTATTTTTTTTTTACAATGGATACGTGTCTAACGTTTATAAGCGCTGAGAACGTGCACTGCCATAAAATGTACTGAGTCTCAATGATTCATTGGTAGCCGCTGATGATAGGCACAACGCTGGTCCGCTGACTATGCACTGAACACTGCAACCCAAAGAACGAAACGACAGATTGTGCAATGATCTGCTTTGATGAGAAATCACCATAAAAACGTTTGCTACAAACAGATTTAAATTCGAACTCAAGAAATACGCGGACAACGTTTGCTGTGAACGATTTCCATGGCGGACGTCGCCAGTACGCGTTATTATAGCCAGAGAATAACACACATGTGGGTAGCATAGGACAAACACTGGACTCGTCCTCTGCTACCCTGCAAAGATGCTATTTTTATACGGTTCTCTTATGCATATAGTTCATATGAAACAGCCTTAGGCAAAGAGGCCTTAGTCCTTGTTTTCGATTTTCAATCGCATATTCTCCTGCATTGCCTTGGCGCTTTTGCAGATTTGTTTCACCCAAACCAACTCAGGAAAATTAATATGCTAATTATTCCACAAGTTGGTTTCAGGATCTGATTCCTGTTCAAAAGAACCTATGCACTTACACTAATTTCGACTTTTCTACGAAAAAAAAACCGTGTCAAATAATACGTTTGAGACGTTATATTATACGTTCCACAATATTTATTTGTTTGAATAATTAAACGTTTGTCCAAGGTGACACACTTGTATACTTTATATAATTCATAGCGGCTATAAAATGTACATGATATCATCCTTATTTCCCTACTATTTATGTATTTTGTTTAATAAATATTCTTTTTAATTATCAGATACATTTAATTAAGGCAAGTAAAGATGCAAAAAGAGATTAGAGAAACAAAATCGTTAATTTACGAATTGTTTGAAGCATAATGATTTTCTACGTTAAAGCTGTTGATGTTTGAAACGCATACAATTATAACATTATCACATACTTAAAAATATATTATTCTTACAATCATATTGCATATTTTTCTCTCGGAGGAAAGCATGCCATGATCACCTTGCAGGATCCCTTGACTATAACCCGAAGATGGCGCTCACGTCCTCCTAAACGGAAACGCACAATACACACAAAACGGCGTCATCTAAATGTTTTAAAATGTAAGATTGTCATATTGAGTTTCCGCTTATTTTCGTTAGTAAACAAAAAAAAAAACTCTGTTTGACGAATACTCAAATGCAAGGGTCGAGGTGCATGTGCTGAAAATTGACCTAGGTTGTTTTTGTACAAAAGAATCTCAGTCCATTTACTATCACAGAAAATATATAGTGCAAATCTTTGTAAAACTCGACTACGGTTGTAATCTAAATTCAGCAGGTTAGAGCGAACCAATTATTTTTAGTATATATTTATATTTTTTAATAAACAGATGTTGAGTTTCTCAACGTTATTCATTCAACACTCATTCATTACCTCACGAAGACGGTGAGGTAGTTTTTAAGATGTCAGTTCCTTCGGAAACATGCTCAGCTTATATATAATTAAGTTACATATAATCGATCTATAATATATAATAAAATTCTAATATGAAATGAATGTGTGAAAATGGTCGTCAACAGTATTACGACCGCATCCCTTCCGAAAGTATGTTATTATCTGCTTGGAAAAAGTTATGATTATGAAGTTCGTAACTTTATGCCTATGATGGTACTCCGCCGTTGATTAGATTCGTGCCTTTCTGTGTGAGCTAACCAATGTAATCTGCCTGTTTGGGACAAATGACCAGGAAAGATAACTGATAATAATGTATATAGCTATATGTCATAGTGCACACGCAAGTGATAGTAGTTCGGCCTGTAAATCTATTTAGGAGATTCGAAACTGTGGCTTCGAACGGGTCTCTAGGTCGTACAGTCGTTAGCGGAAGATCCTAATTCCTCGGGGAGATTTCACCATTTCTTTGACTTCTAAACAAAGTTCACCTATCTAGCTCGAAAGTGCCCCTTGACTTCACCCTTTGACGTTAAGAATTTACAGTTTACCAGGATGGTCTCCCATGTAGCATGATATTCCAGGAACTAAGTTCCAAACAGCTTATGATCCCAAGCCGTTAATTAGTATTAACGATTGTCAGCGAATACGCTCCTCTGATAGCTTGACCAGTTCGATCGCTGCACTGTTTGCTCTCATGAAGCATGTTTGATAGTTGACCATGTTTTGAACGCTGGAAATTTCATCGAGAGCTTAATGTATTTAAACGATGGTTCTGATAGCACTCCGTTATCCACTTGTTACAACTAAACCACTATACGTCAGTAACAGAGGCAGTCTTTTTGCATTAAATCTCACCTCTATTTCTTCCATAAAAGTCTCAGTTTGGCGACAAATGATCTTGGTCCACTACATTCTCATACTTCTGATTCAACTTTTTCAGATATATACCCTTCTTTGGCATTATTGGCACCTTTTCTCTGCTTTGCAGGTTCGCATCGTTCGTATATCTCTTAATTTTTTTATCTTTATACAACGGGTGCATTCGCGTCTAAACGTATGTTGCCGAGCGTATATGCGCTAAATGCAATTAATAGTATTTAAAAGTTGTTTGGAGACCTGTCACTTCACCCCCGCGCACTTGAGAATCAGCAAAATCTCTCTGGTATTTTGCGAGCTTTGCGTGCCCGCCTAGCCCAAGCCTTTCTTTCACTGCTATTCTTGTTACTGTTACCCTATTAGAACCCTCTCGTCTTCAATTCAACCTCCGGCCGACCGGCTGTATCCCCGCAACGCAAAGTCCACCCGCTAGAGCTGCAAGTTACACAAGCGCTTTCGCTTTCTCCCCTTCCACTCTCCCGTTAAATTCGTACACTTTAAGTTCTAATGAGGAGTGCGCTGCAGTGAGGGAAGGTCGTCGACTTTCGACGGTTGCACATGGCGTCTAGGAAGGGCCAAACGCTGGGATGTTGCAGAGGATCTTCCCGCAGCCTTCTTGAAGCTGCTGCTTTTGTGAAGACAATCGCTAGCGCGTTCGAAAACCGATCAGAAGCAGAAAACGAAAGTAGAGCTGGGCTAGAAAAGAAGAGAACAGTGATTCTAGAGCGGCTGCTGTTTGGGAGCCTTCTCGTGGTTGCGAAAGGGTAGCACTAATAGACACAGCATTAG
This sequence comes from Varroa jacobsoni, assembly GCF_002532875.2. Taxonomy (NCBI): domain Eukaryota; kingdom Metazoa; phylum Arthropoda; class Arachnida; order Mesostigmata; family Varroidae; genus Varroa; species Varroa jacobsoni. The sequence goes on from NW_019214243.1 coordinate 145,418, forward strand.
TGTTGCGAAGTGTCTGGGTGTCACACGAGGACTTAGCTAAACACGAAGGACAGTCGTGGCTGATGTTGTTCTCGACACCAGCTAACTTTTTTCTTCTTTTCGCCTTTTCCTTCGCTAACATATCACACATAAGGGACATTTAATTTCAGAATACGCGTGTTTTTCAAGGCCATAGAAGGCGAGCTTGGAAAGAGGACTAAAGGAGCAAAGAACAGTATAGAAGAAAGCGAACGGGTGGATAAGACGAAAGACGTAAATGGGGCAAAAGAAATCCCCTTAGAAAACGGAATGCCTTGAAGTTCTGGTTGGGCACTTGAGCTCGCCAGAAAACTCATTAGATACTCGTTAGATAGATACTCATTATATGCACGGGAGAAGAAAGACATCATGGCTGTAACCCATCGCTAAAATCAGCCGCCTCTTGATTCGTTTTTTTGTTTTGTTTGGAGGCCAGTTTTCGTATCTCCTACTTTTTAAGCTTGCTTTACTCTGGCTTCTGATACCTATCTTATCTTTCATTCATGACTAACAGCGCTGAGACTACTGGAATTCGTAGCCGTTTCTTATGCTGAGAAACAGGTCGCGCTGCCCAGAATCCATTCTAGTGACACCGTTGCAGTAAGGAAAGATATCGACATTAGCCGAAGAGAAGTCTAGTGAGAAGAAGCGGATATACGCGCAAGAATCAGAAGAGACGGATTCACCAAAAAGATTGTCATTATCATTAAAAACAAGGAGGGCTGCGCAAATGATCACGCATGGGCCTAAAGGCAGAACGGCCGGACAGCCCCATATATCAGGATGCTGAGCAAGGAAAGGCTGAGCCATTTGAGAAATCGCTGGATCCACGGCTAACAAACATAAACAGATAATCAGATAACAGATTAAAAGCTAGTTGTAGTTAACGTCGGCGGACGATACGATCAAAGCTAACATCCCTAAGTCTTATTTTAGTCGTTGGTCAGCCACGGCGACCAGCAGGAGCAAGAGCGATCCGGAGGGCAAAACAAGTGAAGGTTGACGAGGAATCGCGGCTGGAGCGTTCCGCAGAGTGGGTAGCCATTCTAAGCGCTAAAAACTATTATGTTTCATTAAAAGGAATAGTGGGCTCTCACTAAATCTGTAGAGGACCTAAGATCGACGTTTTATCGGTTACTCGTATGAGGACATCCATATAATGTACTAGATTATATAAAAGAAACAAACGAAGGATTTACAATGGGAGTCGACCTGCTCGTAAGCAACAGTCATTTAGAACATCGTGGCACGTACGCGTGTCAGAATCTCTTGACCTATGTTCAAAAGGAAAAGACTCGGAAGGGAAAAGACAAAGTCTTCACGAAGTCGGTGCTCTAATAAATGAGAAAAAAGAGAGAATTAAAGGTAAAAGGTTACTAGGACAACACGTCAGCCGGTTAATAGATCGAATACTTATTCCCCCCGACGACTCTTGCCATTAGAGCTACTTGGACAGATATTGTGGCTGCTCAACATATCTGTTAACACGTCAATATAATAACGTAGCTTGCTGATTCCTAACAGATCTTAGTGAATCAAACAAAAAAGATGATATCTTAACCGCAATGATACTTATGACTATACGCGGTTGTGCTTTCTCCATCCTTTTGTAAACGCCATTTTATCAATAATCTTAAAATGATTTAAAATAAATGTAATCTTAAGTTGACATTTACATTGGCATTTAGATGCTACTATTTTTGTACACATACTTACTATTTCTTCTAGAAAATCCTCATTTTTGATTACTTTAACTTCTACACTACCGATGTGTTGGCTCCTAATTTGTTCGATACCTATAGACAACGGTTTGACGCACAGATTAGGATCTCTTCTTATAAAAATTCGTAAAATCCAGTATTCGCGTGGGCTAATCAATCGCATGTTACTACGTAATTTCGCTGCTAATATTGTTAATAATATTTTGGTAGAAACGGTTTTATCAAAAAAGCCAAAAGTATTCAAGATATAAGTATAAAATAATAATGTTCTCACATAATTCGTTCAGCTCTTAATATTTTTTTTGCCTTCGAAACTTACTTAACACACGCACAACTGGAGCATGTGTATATTTATATTTACTCCCACGAACGTTTCACTTCTAACCGCAAAAGACTGCAAATAATTAAAAACTTCTATAACAGTGTTATTTTTCTTCAAATTGAAAGAATATGCGATGTTTTTGAAACTGTAAGTTCACAGAATGATTCGGGCAAAGCAAGCCTTACCAACGTCTGTTTTTGTAGAGCTATATAAAACTCGTACTTCCTTTTTAAAACCGTGGACACATAAGAGTCATATTGTACAACGAAATTGTTTAGTGATCTGCTAACGAGACAGCTTTCCTTTACGGGTAGCGATATCGATTGTGTCTTCGTGACGGTCCGTCGCACTTTACAACTCAGCCTAGGATTACCAGCACAATGAAATTCGCTCGGTGGCGTCCTTTTACCAATCCAAACAAATCCCGGCAGAACTCACCCTTTAGTACCCTCACACTCTAATTTACAGTTTATTGGACGTTGGCTTAATCTATTTTATTTTTCCTTTGATCTAAACTCGCTGCAAGAGGCCGATTGGCTTTTACTTTATTATCGCGTCCTTCAAACCGTGCTTAGATAGCTACATTATAGATACCCCGTTATCCTCTTTTTCAAACTAGAATTTTCTGTATCTTATCTGTGTATACTATTGAACAGTGGCGCATGCATTACAGTCTCTTATATATTATTATTTTACTTAGTATATATAGTTAATTTTTTTGGCACGATATAAACAACGATATGTCCTAAGTGGTGCATACGCGCCCCGAACCCAATTATTGGTTTCAAGAAAACAAACCGTTTTACTTCTACGCTCAATTAGATTTTACTGTTTGCTCGTGAATGAGTTGACACTAATAATATATATCAATGAATGATCACGGTCTTTCATTCAGTAAACTGTCAGTTAAGCGTAACATGCTAAATTGGAAAAACCCGTTTACTTGACAATTGTTGTTTGCAGAAGAACTTATCCACAATCACAGCACGTATCGCAACCATTTTAATAGCGCTTCGTTGCTCAGTGGAAGCGGAAGATTCATGAGTAAAGTCCACCTACAAATCTAGCCAGAGCTAAAACAAGAGAGATAGTGTATACCACGACAATGTATTTTTACATGAATATACACTAAGATTCGACGTGAACACTGGCAAAGACAGAGTAAATGTATAATAATGTTGGCCACCACGCGATGCCTTTTATTTTGCAAAATGTGAATGTCCGGTTGCCCTGAATTCTGTTTCGCTTTTCATTGGCATTATTTTGGCCGACGCCACGCTGCTGTAGGTACAGAACACGAGCCCGTTTGTGAAATTCTATCAAGTACGCTAATATATACGTTCAAATGCATCAACGGAAACGCACAGAAAGCTCGAATAGATTTTTAAGCAGTGCCACGTTACATACTTTCAGACTTTGGCCGCCTAAGCATTGTCGCACCGCGACGACAGAAGAGCTTCTTAAACCCTTCACGTGGACTCATGAAAGGTGTCACGCTGCCGTCTTATACCTATTGAATATATCTGCTGAGAGCCTCATTCACCGTGTGTTTTGTCGCTTTTCTTTGCCAATGTCTCTACCATCTGAAGCCTCTTCCAATCAGCATCCGCCCATGACCTTATACTCTTCCGCTGGCCTTTCTTCCCTTGGTCGGTCAGCGTGAATTCATCACGCCGTGTCATCATTGCATAAGCAATGGGGTAGCGTAAACAACGAGGTTATTGATGGTGACAAAATAAGAAACTCCTGCCTTGCGTTTTATTTTTTTGTCCTTTTATTGTCACACGGCAAACGCAGGACGCGATGAGGGTAGCGGCGCAGGCGGATGGGTAGACAGGTCACAGCATTATTAGAAATTCCACTGCGATTAGCTAAACAAGCCATGAGAGCAGCAAGCGGGCAGCCCAAACGGTCTAGGGCACAGTCAGACCATTCGGTAAGCGATTCCATAGTGCGTATTGCCAAGTGCTTCCACTCTTCGTGAGCCCCTAGCCTTGTTGGGCTTTTTCAAGTTTCAAGGGAAGCTAACATAAATCTTTGAATCCAAGTGGAAACAGGCTTTAGGTAGTCCTTAGCTTGGATGGTTTCTGACCTTAAGTAAATAAGAGAGAAACGACTTGGTATTATCGATACCAGATTGCAGGCACAGTTTAGGAGCCACTACACAGCCAGCTTAGCTGCCGTTAACCATCCTGGCTAGTCCCGCTTCACCCGTAGCCGGCCATTTCGTTGCTGAATCCTAAAGGTCACAAAGCTCGGCGCTGTGACCTGTTAGCATAATCGTTGCCATCTATGTTAAACTTCTCTCACCAGCAGGGTCAGCTGTCGATAGCAGCGCACCTTCGGCTCGTAAAGCGAACTCCTGCACATATTCACCACGAAGTGATGCCGTAAGCGACGGAAATGAGTAGAATAAAGGCCGACCTTAGATCCACATTACTCTAGTTCCCCTAATCCCTACATACCCCTATAGCTACGTTCGGTTCCATATGCTCATTTACTCATGGCTCGTTTTTTTCTTTGCCAGTTTGCCGTCTCATTTCTGCGAAGTTCGCACGAACTGCGTCACCACACGCTGCACGCAATTACCTCGGTACGTGGTACAGACTCATATATACCGTGTACCCCCACAGTCCGAGTTCTTAGTTCATACTTTGTTGGAGTACCGAGTAAAAGGCTAAATAAGCACGTCGACTGCCTTTATTTAACTTTCGTATAGATCTAAGCTTTCTCAGGCTCGACCCCGTTTTGAACGATCGTCGCCGGCAGCGGTCGGACTGGGCCGCCCCAAAAAACGAACCGCTATGAATTATTATACTGATCACCACGACTATCGCAGGAAGGCCCCAACTTGCTGCACGCTAATCGCTCGTCGCCCCTGTCCGAAAATAAAAAAAATTTCCTGTTTCGTGCTACAGCAACGTTCTTAGCATAGTCCGCACATTTCGCGCAGGCCGTTCGTCACCCATCGTTATGCAACCTTCAACATGACAAAATCAGACCTCTTCATCATATTTTATATAGATGATATCTAATTTGATCTTCTCATACTGACTGCGACGTGGACCTTCATTCGGGGCATGTCAAAGTAAGTTATTGATATAGCACACCACAATTCTGTAGTTCTGTACCGGCTCTCATTGTGCACCAACGCAGCGACGCAGCTTTGGCCAGCGGAGCTTTTGCTGAGCGTCAAACTAAGCCATTCAGTATTTTCATCTAGCCTACGGCATATATTTGGCCTCAGGAACGTCGAGCTAAATAAGAACTGCCTAAACTAGCGGCAACGAGGGCGACTTCTGAATAGTACCTGCCATCAGAGCAGACTTTTCTTTCTCATACAACTACTATGATTTATTTTCTCGTTCACTTAACAAATTGTGTAGTTGTTCAAACATAGGCCTTCTCGTGCTCTAATATGGAAGGAAAATAAAGATCATTTTAATTGAGAAATCTTCTTTGGGCTCTATATATATATATATATATATATAGATGGGTATTCTGCTCAACTGACTGCATACATAGCAGCTTAGCGCTGTTGGCAAGCCGATTGTTGAGGGTTTAATTGTCATAGGTTATATTCTTCAACCTATTAACACATTATACTGTGTATATAACCAATAAATAATCAATAATGGGTTGACAGACTAACGAAAGAGGTACCTAGTCGCAAACCTGCATTATACAAAATATTTAAAGGCTTTTGAGCTCGAATTTTTTCCCCAGAACGACGAGCTAAAGGATGCATTGTATAAGGAAAATTCGTTGAAAAGCAAGTTATATTGTGTATGTAAACGGAAATTTGGTCAATCGCATATAATAATCACTTAACCACAACAGAATACATGCGGCGGAAGGCAAAGTTCTGTGGTATTTTCACAATTTTCTTTATGTTATTTTAATAGTTCAGGCAAACGCAAACACGTCCACTGGCTGACCGCCCACTCGAAGTTGTCATTATATTCTGCTTTCCTCGTGGCGCTCTTCAGACGACTCGTTATGGACTCAAGTGGCCTCTGTGGTTTGTTTGCGGGTACTTTGTCGCAAGTCATCCACCTGCTTTTCCCTTCATTGATTCTCAAAACCAGCCAGCTCTATAAGTCTCTTGAAGTCTCTTTTGGACGAAGTGAATGACATATTAGTGCCGATGTATGCGGACATTACCTCAACCAATCGAACTTCGACGAGGAACAAAAACTCCCTGATAAAATGAAGTAGACAATGAGTGCTTTAAGATTATGCGATATGCCACTAAAGAGTTATGTGCTAATTGCTGTACAGAAAGAAGCACCCGAAATTTAATCTTCGATTAAAATTACCGGGCGTCGTGTAGCCACACGGTGGAAATGATGTAGGTAAATGTAGAAATTTGACAGATAAGTACACTTAAATTTTCTACAATGACACAATCGGTAGCAATACGAACTGACTAAACCAGTCTCTAATAATATCTGCAGGTAAGGCTGTGTAACGATGACTGCCAGGGAACACAGGGAAAGAGGGAACACAATAAAAGATTCGCCTACTTTTATGAACACAACGGAACACAACTATAGCCCTTTCCGTTAGTTTAGAAAGTTCAAGTTTACAGCACGTGCTCGATTCCAATGCATGCTGCGCTGCCGAAATCACCTGCAAAAAACTTACCTAAACCCTATTAGAGAAATAAATAATTTAAAATGGTCATGCACACTTTACAACCATGGCCTGTACATGAACGAGCAAAACAAATATTTAGCGAATACAATATTTTTCTTTGCCTTCTGAAGAAATGCTTAAGAGAATTCAATCGAACCTTCTATACCTTCATTATAGAATTCAATAAAGATTCCTTTACAACTTTAATTCATATCAGTAAGTACAGTGCATGCGCTGCATCGATTTAACTATGCCACACAATTCGTGTTTGAGCAAGCAGACCATCAAACAACACTAAGTTGAGGAAAGATGAGGTGATATCCGTTCCGCATAAACCTGTGATCATGATCATACGGCATTGGTCTGGAACAGCAATAAGTCTGCATTTTATAAA
>NW_019214244.1:0-50351 GCF_002532875.2 Varroa jacobsoni
AATAGTATTTATAACAATTATATATTCATAATGACGCGAAATTTTGAAGCAAACATGTCTGAATAAAATATAAATAAGCCGGTCGAACATTTTCTTTTCTTGTCGAATACACATATTTTTTATATATTTAAACCTTGACCTACCTTGCGCACTTCGCAAAGGTGGAAAAGTATCTTCTTAGGTCTGCAAATCTATTATGCTAAAAAACCCCAAACGACTACGTGTTTCAGCTTCTAGCTCAAATAATTTAAGAGTGATACTCGTGCGTATTTTATGATTGATTTATCGGACAATGAAATTGAAAGATAAAATTATATAGTCAGACACAAAGATACGCATACCAGCTTCTACCACCGACATACTCATCCTGGCCTAGACTGATCATGCAATTTCTATAATCTCTTCTGTATAATTATATTTACTATAAAGTTGCATTCTGACACGCTGATCTACTGAATTATAAAAAAAAATTAGTACAAGTAACTCATATGGGTTATAGCTTCCAAAAAATATCGTATCTTTTTCGACTTATATCGTTGTTACTCATATGAAAATAGGCACAAATACTTGATACTAAGAGTGGCCAAAGCGTTGGTAGCGTTTCGGATGCATTGCATTACATAAGTGATTTTTCCATTAGTGATAGATCATTCAACGTTTTCCGAAATATTAACGAAATCTAGAATTTCTAGTAGCCATGAGCATATTTAACGAAAAAGTCATTTGTTAAACTTAGGCGAAGCACTTGAAAGCGGAAGTTAGACAATTTTCTGTTTCACAGGAACGTTTCTGTTCACATATGAGAGAAGACTGCATTGTTAATTTTCCTTAAAATTTATTTTGTGAAGGACTAATGCTTTGCCCTCGTTGGCGTATTTTTCTACATAAAATGTTCCATTTGACAAACCACGTTAGGTTGAAATTTTTGTAAAGGCACGCTCATTCACTGAACGTATATGCGCTAACAATCGCCTGTACTATTGGTGTACACTCTCAAGGATCGTTGAATTCGGTTGCCTTTAACCCTACTGTCCTATTTCTTTTGTGAACTCCTCCACTTAACGACTTCAGGCAAATTTGGTGGTAATTAAAAAGAAAGTGTTAGGTTTTCTCTATGGTAGAACTGAAGGACATTGATCTATTTAACGTGGCTCGCACAGATGAGCGACTATTATCAAGCGATGTAAGGATCCAATCGAACGTCACGTAGAATATTGATCAACCGTACGCCGTTTTCGTTGAAATAGGGAATAAGTTAAATTCTAGCGAAATGTTTCAATTGCAAGTATCGCGTATTAAAAACGTTTTAGTATCACTGCTGTAGGCGTTCGTCCTTCGTATGAAAAGGGCTGAATGTGATAGGAGCTTGAATCTCTAAGCTCTGTAATAACTGTCTAGAGTTGGACACGCAAGCTTATATACAGTTTTAAAGTTATATACAATTTGGCATCTCTTTAAACTTTGCATCTTTTTCCTGTTAGGGTCCCGGGGACACGATGCGCAGTGCTCATTGATAGTCTAGGGTCAGGTTTCTAGTAACTTTATGCGTTTGTTTTTAAAACAATTGTTTTTGGGGGCATCTTTTCTAAGCTGAGCAAACCGAAGGGCTCCAGTTGCATTTCTTTAAATTAAAAGACAAAATGTCCAATTGATCAACGATTTGATAAAACAAGCGGACTCTCTCCTCTCAATTCTTGACCTGCTTAATTAGCGAGAAAAGGCCGCGTCGATTTTCCGTTCCGTGTAAATGTTAATGTTTGTTATTATCAAAATGCAGAATTAGTTTGAATAATATAAATGTTAAAATAACGTTATAATAAAAATAATGCCCTTGTATTTAAGTGCTTACGATGTAGATTTGCCCTGGCGGTTACGCAGGTCTACTAGATATTACTAGATTACCAGCACATACTAGACAATTCTATTTATAATTCACCAGTAACCTATCTTCGCGAAATGAAGCTCCTACCGTTTTTAAAATGAAAGGAATATCTCAGATATTTTTCCCAAAACGTGTTCTATAGGTCAGAGCTAGCAAGTTATGCTTAGCAAAGTATTGCTCTACAAGATTTATTGATCTTGTCGGGGTTTCTATCGTTATTCTTTACAAACGCTGCTTGTGAATTCTTAAATAGTCTACAAGCGAATTTTTATCACGATCTTAACGCATATTCTAGCTGCATTAATATGCTTGTAATTTATTTATATGCATATTTCAACATCTGCTGGCCTTACGTCACATACAAGGCGCTTTTCTACGATAGAATGAAAACCACTGTAAAGTTCTTACAATTGTAAACAAGGGCCAGCAAGTTCTAGAGAGACATGAAACTGTTCTTGCGCGCCCAATGCTTCGCGAAGTTACCGACAAAAATAATAACCATTATAGTCCGCTCGGTGTCCCGTTAGTTGCTGAATTACAATTCAAACCTCTACCGGTATTTCCAAGATTTTCATTTCGATCAAAGATAGGTCGAACCTCTTCTGTCCGTTGGCATGAGCCCATAACTAAAAGAAATACAATAACATAGACAGTATTAGAGTACAACTATATAGACTAAACATAGTAGTATCACAAAAAGCACGTATATATTCGTGTGGTACCTTTGTGGGGCGAACATCGAAGTTCATCACTGCTTTGTTTTATATAATTCTCAGTTAAAAATATCAATATTTATGTACTTAAACGCGTTATGAATTCAGCAAAATTGAATTCTCTATAATTGCACCTTTTGCATGTACCATACATTGATGTATGTGTGTGGCTAGGTGCGCCTAGCTCATAGTGATACGTTTTGAGATTGGAGCTCCCTGCTGGTCAGCAGTTTCATCCTGTTCAGGAAAGCGCTGCAGGTTCGGGCCACTCTCTGTATTCTCTCCGGTCTCATTGCCTTTCATGCGCCAATCAGCAAATGTCCATACAAGTCTAGTTGCAGATCAACGTTGGATCCATTTCCTAAACAAGCTTTCGACGACCTTCAACATAAGCTGTGTTTCCCAAACAGAACTATAGTGTTGGTCATATAAAATTAACGTAACTAAACTAGTCGGTTATTACCTGAATAATATATTAGCCATCGCAATTGTCGTGTTTGTCAAACATTGCCTTTCTCGCATCGTTGTCCTACCCCCCTAACAACAACGGACTTACTAACATATATATATATATATATATATATATAATTATTAAGTACCTAGAATTGCTTTTCTTATTTGACTATTCAGTATGACTATGCATCGTGTTTTTAACCGAATTCAGCTGTTGTATACACGTTTATATACTTGAGGGTACGTGTGTGCGTATTTAATTTTGAATATGTTACATATCTGTATGATGATATGAAAATTATATTTATTAAGTAGGTATTTGATCATCTTTCGAACAACCCGTGTCGCTAGCTTGTCGTTTTTATCAAGAACATCTGCGCGTTTGGTGTTGCCTCTACGTACTATACGTAACTATGCCCTATTACATCAGGCAACAAGGTATTGCTAGGTCTGTATAATTGAAGAGTCTTAATCTGCTGCAATATATTAGGGACAGTTAACGCATTTTTTCAGCGAATTTTGTCAGCTACGCCGCCACTATCCGCAAGTGTGGTACAGAATTCGGGCGACACTGAATCGAGGCTCGCGGTTGGTTTAGATAAATTGACTCATTTGCAGATAAGGTCAGTAAGGTTAGGCAACATATAATACAGAGCAATGTACATGCCAAGCCGATGACGTCAATACGACGTCGTGCTCAATAACTTGGCCGACAAAAAAGCGCGGCACATTTTAAAGCAAGCTTCTTCTTTATAGGGTGCAGCTGATTCAACAGCCATAGATCCAACACCACCCCAAGCATCTTTGTCATTCGTGGAAGCACAAGGCACGTACTAGCAAAATCGTTGATCATATCATCATCTTCAATGAGATAAATTTCGGGCTGAATTGCTACATGAATAGCGCGATGCGGAATGCGCTACGGTAACACGAAGGCTGCGTTCCGGTTTTCTGATTCGATCCTTTTCGACTTTAGGACTATGTAAAGAACATGTGCGTTAACGAAGGCCGCAAAAGTATCCACTATGTAAAACACCGTATCCGTGACTCGGTTGCTGAAATTAATGCTGACCTTTGCGGAACTGTGATCTAAGACTATGCAAAATAGAAGAAAGGTTTGGCTGACATTGTCCTCCACGTAAAACCCTTTAGGCTGAGATAAAGACACAGGAACTAGCTTTCGTTTTCCTTTCCGGGGCATTGACATAGAGTACACACTTGTGACTCATTCTATATACGTAATTATTTGTATTTATTTTTTTTTATTTACAGCATTTAATGTTTCTGAGTAGCAGCGGTGGTTTCGAACGGGTTCGCAGAATGTTAATTAACTGAATTACATCCGGATAACGTATTATCAAATAATCGGGTCTTTTTCTATTCATAACGTTAGATATAACCATTAGTTATTAACTTTAACCTTTCGGACTGAAATTATTTGCAAAGTTTATAAATTTTACATGATGGTATATTAACGTTATATGCTTGACGTCACACACCCTACAATAGATAGATAAACAAGGTACGACTAACGCCTGGCTTGTGCTTAAAACCGCGCTCCTTGTATGTCGAACGAACACGGTCGTTTGGTACATCGTTAAAAGTAATTCCTCTCAACGTTCCAAATCATAATGCTGGGATTGTTATTGACGACGACGTCAATAGGAAGAAAACCACAGCCTTATTTAGAGGGCATGAAACCGTGCATCCAATGTATTCAGCCATTTATTATTATAGTTATCATTAAGTATTTTAATATCGTTTTCCGTTTGAGTATCTAGATTGATTTTGTACCTAACAACCCTCAATGGCATATAAGCTAGACTAATGTATGAAGTAAATGAATCCTAATCATAATGGCACTGCGGCAAATTGCATTGAATATATTTGTCTGATACGATATGAAGTGTTTGTAGTATGAGTTTAGAAGCTTCGCAATAGGTAGCTTTCTGTTGTTTTTTTTGCCGAACCTAGGAGAACTATATTATGCAAGACTATCATCAATACAGTAATAGTCAGTAAACCTTATTATCCCAAGTTGAAGTATAGAAAAAATCATTTAGTCTTTAGGGTCGGTCACTAGAATCGTTTAGAATACCTCAACAGAAGGCTCACAAAAAAAAAGCGTTCTACTAAGCCATAGAGAGATCGTTCAATAGAAACCAAAACTTAAGCGTTGCCCAATGCGACCACCGGGTAGAAGGCTCCAGATCCGCTAGGTCTCCGTTCCTGAAATAATACGCCCAAATACGACGCTCATATACACCTGCGTCTTGTCTATCCCAGTCATGAACGACTGGAATTGACCATGGCCACCAAGCAGGGTAGTAGCCAACGTAGCCGAGAGACTTATCATGATATCAAGTGGCGAACGACCCCACTGGAATAGCCCACTTCTTTTCCACTGTTGCAGGGTAGCTCGAGTGACAGCAATGTTCGAGTTATCATCCAGTGACCCTTTAACTCATTCCCTTGTCCGAAGATAAACCGAATCCTCCTCACGAGGACAATGAATCTCTATTGCAATGCACCTTTACGACAACTCACGGGACCTGAGAGCTGCGCCCGTCTGCTCTTCTTGTTCGGGCCAAAAATCGAGTTCCAAGAAATCCTGGTCGAAATCCCGTGCTGGGTCTCACTGTATCAAGTACTCTTTTTCTATATGGGATGACAATATCCTTTTGAGGTAAGCGATATGCCTTTACGTTTGACGACCTAGATAACTGAACTTTTTGACCGTCTTCTCTTAAAAACACGTCATGAATCAGAGGGCACCAGATTTTTAGTATCAATTTTTTTAACTTAAGCGCGGAAATGTTTTCCGTAATTTCCTCCGTTTATAGGTCGTTTTTTCGGTCCTGGATAAAAAATGATATCCGCATCTTTCTGCGTGACTGAAATGTTACTTTTCAGAAGAGTCAATTTGGCAGTCCTCAAAAGCCTTTTGGTAATCGGCTGCTGAGTAGTATCGTCAGGTCGGGAAAATTTAGCTCTTCTTTATTAAAGAGAAACCGCACCAATTGCTTTATTACATTATTTACCGATTTAGAGACTACAATGAAATTAAGAACTATCGTTGTCGTCGGAAAGGCTCTAGGCTGTTTTTTATAAGGTCGCCGACATTAAAGCGATACATATATGGATAAACTAGCCGCACGACTGCAAGTATTATCTGTTTATCGGTAAACTATGCCCGAAATAATGTGAATGCCATAGCAGCCTTGTCTTGAATCCTAAAGGGTTTATGAGACTACAGATAATACTCGAAACAAAGTGGCTTTTATGAAAATCTTTAGCTATAGGAACAAGTTTCTATATTGCCTTCCTTCAATCGACAGGTCGTTTGAGATCTGCTTTGATAAATTGATTTAACTTAGATTTAACCTACAGTTTGACATCTAGTCCTTATCGTAGTAATTCATTGTCGATGACAATATTTTTTTTTTAATTTTTTAGCAAAGTAGTGCTCCTCAGAATTTGTCGCTGATACCTGCCTAAACCTAGTTGATGACTCGTGCATCGTATATAGGAAGACGATACGATACGATGAGGTATATTTTAGGCAACCTTCAATCGTCATTGGAACAGGGCAAAATAGGGAGGCGCATTCTATGAGCTCACTATAAAATCCAGGTGAAAATAGTGATCGTAGTGCGCTTTCTTGCACAGTGACTTTTCGTGGTCACTCAGACATGTGTATTGTCTGTTATGTATGTTGAATGCCCAATTAAGGTGTACGAGTTAACAGAGTCCGCTGCATCCGCAATGTATCTTTACTACTGGAGAAATCCCAGATAAGTTCAACGAAACCTACCCCCGGTCATAGCTTCAAAACTTTGATGCGGCCCTTAGAAAGAAGTGATTTCGACGCTTTCTCAGAAAGCAACTGCACAGCAACGTAAAAAATGACGAAATATCCAATGGCGGTGCCGGACGTAAAATTCGAAATATTTAATGATTTGAGAAGTCAACATATAAGATTTGAATAATTGTTACTGTAGAGGGCGCAAAATGTCGCCGCAGATCAATGTCACCGAACCATTTTTTGTTTTGTCTGTAAAAGCTATATGTCTTCTTTAACCATTAGAATTCTTCTCCAATGGATGAGTTGTTTTTTACCAGAACGTGTCTGTGTATAGTTCACAAACATTCTTCCTAAACTCTGTGTTCGTCTATAAAAAAAGCGTTCCAAATGGCGAAGGGCTAAGTCGATTGAGATGGCTGCAATTCAATAACATCAGTGGGCTAAGTCGGGCCCTGTTTATTATGGTTATGTAGCCAATAGAAATCTACAGTGATGCCTAAAATTTACTGAACAGGTACGTTATATATTTGGATTTTTTTGATGACGAATCTTAGAAAAATCATGCGAAAACCCTCATAAAAATGCATCTAAATCAGTTATATTGGGGCACCCGTCGGAGACCCCTCGCTGATCGAACAGACAATGTTTCCAGTTAACTATAATCACCCCTTACTGTGTTAACGAAGTTATATCAGTTTAGGTATTTAGCTATTTAGGTTCGGCTTTTTATTTTGTTTTCTTCTGCCTAACATCCGTCGCATCGAAAATGCGTGTGGTGAGCTTCTTGATTCGAGTTTGTATTGTATATTGAGTGTTCTTTTATGCCCCTTTCATTTTGTACCTGTTACGAGCCTCAGCGCAAGACCTTGTTACACTAGATCAGGCACTTTTCAGTTCAAAAAAGAAACAAAAATGATAATTAAACCTTCCGTATAATTTCTGCCAAAATGTTTTTTAAGTGTCACGTGCTTTCCATAATACTTTCAAACCAGTAGGGACAGAACACTGTGTGTTGGCTTGTTTCCAGTTGGATGGTGCAATTGCTGATGGACTTCAAGAATACCCTGTTATAAAATGACGAGAAATTATTTGTCGTGCTGATAAATATATGCTGAGGTGAACCGTTGATTGTCCACTTTTCTTAATAATGAAAGATAGGAAACCATGGATTAGGTAATCGCGATGTAATGCATCCGATAGTTTTGACGAATTAACGCTGCTTAGTCTAAGTGGTTAGCCCAATTCGTACAAGCGGTCTTCAGATCTATTATAGTGGTCATCGATCGACGATGAATGGTACCCTGGGAGTTTTTTTAAAGGCTTTGTTAAATAGTATTCAAAATATATTAGGACTCTCTAATCGTCGTTCGTTTTTGGCACTCACTATCGTTATCACTGACTTTCTATTTTCACTTTGTTGATTCGTATTATCATAAAAATCGTACAAATGATTTTCTACACACAAGAGTACTTTCTTACACGTTGCCCTTACTTTTCCAAGAGTTCTGACGAATATATTTTTGAAGTTTTCTGCTAGCCAGCTAGATAATTCATTCGAGAAATCCGTCTGATTTTTCTCGTCTGTGCTTTTTTTGCCCCAGATATCAAAAAGTGCGAACAATTTTCCATACGACATCAGAAACGCTTGTCAAATGCGATTTAACTGTGGTCATGGTTCCGAGCCTTGCAGGACTACTTAATGGCTTACATCACGAAGAACAGAATAATAACCAGATGTAGATTGTGCTGAAGACGCTTGAGAAAAACTTTCATTGATAATGTTTTTAGTAGGTGCTCAGTAAGGGAACAAATGTTATTTACCGCGAATGTACTAGGCATTAGTTGCTATAGGTCTGCATGGCAGAAATACCATGCGTCTTTGTCAGCCCGGAAATGGATTGTCTCTACTCCGTATCGTTGCCAAACGTATATACATAAAACCAGGCGTATTGTTTAACCGAAAATTTAATCTAAATCCGACGGCCTACAAAAATGATGGTTTCGCAAAGTTGAGGGCAAATAGCACCCGGGTGTAGGAATGTTGCATGATTACTATAAACAAAATAGGGCGACGTGCGAGCCGATGCTTCATCGTAGTGAGGAGCTCGCTATCGTTCGACAAGAGATTGTTTTTACGACCAGAGTTACGAATTTTTTTCAATATTTCCTTGCCATGTATAACTTGTGATAGCATCTTGGGGGGATTCCTTTGAAGGACGTCCGAGTTCTTCTGAGAAAATTGTTGCTGGGCGTACATCTGCTCGAAATTTAGATCTTTCAGTATGATCCTTGCTGCGACCTTTTTTACCTCTATTAATTCTTCCTTTATTTGATACCACATAAGTCAAGTGAGAGTTCTTAAAGTGTTTTGGATATCCTCCAACGCCAGTTGTTTCGTCTTTCGATACTCCCTTATCGCCCTGATTATATATATTATAAGGATCGCCCTGCGGTACAATTCGTGCACTTGACGTTGATTTAGCACAGATTGATTTCCAGAACCCTTTTGGGGTAATAATACCTATTAATTTTATTCTCAACAATTTGCATTCGTTTTCCAAAGAGCGAAACACAAGCAAATGGCTCTTCAAACTATAAAACACAACTTTGAATAGTGGAAAACGGGCGAATATGGCACCGTGAGTGCGGCCACGGGTTTTTAACAGCTAAAAAAAGGACATTTTGTTATTATCATAATACTAGACTCATATTTCCAGGCCATTTTATCGGTTCATTAATATCGACCTCTCGATTTGTGAGAGGTCGCAAAATCCAGAAGGATATAAAATAATTTATAGTTTTTCTTTACATTGTCAATTATCAGATAGATCAAGAGCAAAATTATTATACTTACACTTTCTGCCTATGATGGATGTATGGTTTATTGCAGCATATGATTACAATGTCTCCTCTTACTGTGCCGGCTACAGTCAGTGGAAAGCCTTACTCAATTTATAGATGTATAATTCTATGTTCCTACAACTTTATTTTCAATATGATATTAATGCGGCATACCGAACGCGTTGGCTATTGGGACGGTTAGAAATTAAACACTAGCAGCAAAAAATTATATATTATTTTAGTACGATAGGTCTTTTTATAACAGTATGAAATTGATAAGCAATAAGAACTACGACGTAGCCTATATTTGTCACTGTACTCGGTGAACGGTATCGATCAATGTTCACCCACTGGTGCATACCGTTTTCCTCCTACATAGTAACCTTAGGTTAATCCACCTGGTCTTCCGCTGAAAATGAAAGGGTTGACTAGAGAGCTTTGAATTCAAACACATCGGAATCATTCTGCCGACTCTATGTGAAAATGAGCGTACACAAAACCCGGTCATAGATCAAAATCAATAAAACGATACAAGTGTTCTTCTCTCTTCATCTTTTATAGGCGACGTTTGTTGCCAGAAAATGTAGGCGCTGCAAGTGTCTGCTTATTTGTCACCCCGAACCACTATATCGATATAGTCCACTGGACAGAAATAAAGCCCGGGTTTTTTTCTATTGCATCCGTAGAAATATTCTGTCAAGGGCAACTGTATGGGTAAAGGTAGCAAAAGAAACATCAGCGAAATATGTTTTCGTGATACTGAGGCTGGCATTTATCCCCCTCTAATTAAAACGCAACGGTCCCCCCATTCGTTTAATAGCAATGGCAGATATCATAGAAATCTTGAATTTCTCTGAAAAAGTAATTTTGTCTTCTTTAGATATCAGCTACTTGACAGAACGTTTCGATTCCAGTTAGCAAATTAGAGCTTGGACATTTTACTGATACATAGTATCTTTTCCTATTTTAGCCATTGGTATACTGTCTCAAGGTATACTTTTAACTAAATTAGCAGATAAAATTGAGCTATACAGGCTAATACCTGCGACAAATCTGCGAGCAATATCTGCAAAGAATTACTTATCGGCATAAATATGGACCATCGATACTGTGTTTATGGACGTCCAAACATTAGACGTAACGGCCTCCCGCTCTCTTTACCTATTGGCCTGACAGTGGACGGCTCAAGCTTTATAGAATGGTAAAGGTTTGCTTTTCTAAACTTCTTCAAAGCTCAACATTTTCACATGTTAAGGTTAGCATATGAGGCGATGGAAGTTGAGCTGTGTTTAAAAGACAGTTGCTATATATATATATATATATATATATGTAGACTTGAAAATATATTGCTTTAATAAGCCTGCCTTTTCAACCGGAAAGTTTTTCAGGCATGTAAGAGTGAAAGAAGAGTCTCTAAAAAACTTCGTCAAAATGAAATAAGCCCTTATCGATGAACTGGACTTTTATTACAACTACGCTGTTTTCTATCAACAAAACAACAAAGCTTATCACCTCCACAGACTTCTTATAGCGCATTGACGCTATACGCTGGAACATGATAAAAGGAATCAGCGTTTTGCGGACGGACCTGGCCGCATCAATTCTGCAGACTGACGAGTTAACGAAGTGTTTTATGCCTGCAGAGCATGCGGGTACTTCTAAATGTTCATACAGGCGGCCGGCGAATGTTAGGTTTTGCTAGGTAGGATTTCCTGTTGTCCGATTTATCGGAAGTGAGGCCTCGTTAGAATTTTAGGTTTAAGTCGAGTTGGAGGGTGCTATATTAGCGCGGGCCGCGCTGGATACCGGCGTTAACCGATATCACGTAAATCGTATTTTTGAGACACTTTTACCTGCGGCCAGGGGTGCGCGCCCCCCAAGCGCGCCATCAGGCTCATTAACTCCAACTAGCGACCTCTAACCATCACGGGAAATTAACGGAAGGCAGGAGAAACTTTTTGCGGTCGTTAACACACGATGTTATCCTTAAGAGGCTCTTCCTAATGAGGGATAATTTTGTATTGAACAATACACAGTCATGACATGACCAAAAGTTCATCGGGTAGTTCTTATCCAATTCTTCGTCCGAAGTGTCGGCTCCTGCCTTTAAATCGTCGGAACGATTATCGGTATTCAAGGCGATGATCTCGGTGGACGAGGTTTTCACTCCTTTCCGATGAATACGTTCGTAACGCACAAATCCGGTAAGCGAGTGCGAAGTGGCCTGTTTACGTGAAGGTCGGTACCAGATCAGGGCGGGGCCAGGAATGCACGACATTCTCTGACTCGGACGCTTTTGACACCCTTGTCTATTACGGAGTGTATTTTTCGAGCTCCGCATTGGACAGAAGTTACGTGGGTCTGAGTGAAGTCGTTTCTTAAAATTTTTATGTGATAGAAGGTCGAAATAGTTACGCAGGACGAATATCGTCAACCATATGATCCTGATAGGCGCCTAGCGTCCACTGTATCCATACTTTCGTCGAATTATCCTGGCGCAGCAAGCCTGTATTCCGAAGCAGATACTGTAAATGCTGAACGACGACGCGGTTAATCCATTCATTCTCCCGCCCCGCCCTGGCTTGGCTTGTCGTTCTCATAAAAGGGAAGGATGGTTCGATTCAGTGCTGTGTAGACTTCTAGAGACTAATCGCGGTAACGAACAGGAAAGGACTTCTGGTTTTTCCTCTGCCAGAAATTAACCAAACCTTCGACGCCTTAGGAGCCTGAATAGTCCCTACATACGATCTGGCAAGCGGTTACTGGCAGATCCTAATGACGCTCAACGCTAAGAAAAAAGGCTTTTCGAACCCTGAGTAGCCTCTATCTTTCCAAGCGGATACGCTTTGAATTGACTAAGGCTCTGGCG
Source organism: Varroa jacobsoni (assembly GCF_002532875.2). Taxonomy (NCBI): domain Eukaryota; kingdom Metazoa; phylum Arthropoda; class Arachnida; order Mesostigmata; family Varroidae; genus Varroa; species Varroa jacobsoni. Next base: position 12,564 of record NW_019214244.1, read on the forward strand.
AGGTTTCATTGAACCCTGTTTTGGGCAAGTTAGGATAGCAAACGGCTTTGGTTTACTGAGATGATATTACAGTGATTTTCAAAGATGTTGTAGAACACTGCATTAAATTCCAAAAAATACTTGCTATTATTAGCACTGCGGGTCTACACTGCAGTGCGTTAAAATGCTCGTTCGCTTTTCAAAGAGTTGCATACTTTGATCACACGCTTTCCGCAGGGCTTTTATGATTAAGAGAAAACAGCCGCTGTCGATGCTCTGGAACTTCCTACGATCGTTCGACAGCTGCGAAGGTTCTCGGAGTTGGCGTCCTACCGTCGTTTATGCAAGGCCTTGCCAGCCATTGTACGGTTTGTTCAAAGCTGCCCGTCAGTTTTGTTATGCCACCTCGCATTAAGCCATCCTTTCAAACGGCCCTCACAAATAGGGCAGTTTTACAGCACTTCTTAGTGAATTTACCAACTAAAGTGCACACCGATGCAAGCAGCGCCGGGCTGAGTGTGGTTCGTATTTAGTACCAAAGGAGTGCAGAACGCGTAGTAGCGTACGCTACTAGGCGACTTTTACCCCGGAAGGTAACGAGTAATTCGTCAAAGGCCAAATGTTTGGTTATCGTCTGGGCTATAAAGAAGTTCCTTACCTGTACGAGCGACAACTTACGGAAGCCACCGATAATAGTTTGCTAGAGTGCCACAAAGTAAAGGTCTTCTGCAAAAAGTTGACCCTCGAGTTGCTGGAATTCAGTTTTGAACTTCCACACTGGAGTGGCGCGGCAAAACGCAAGCTCAAAGGCCTATCATGTTTATACGCTTCGACACTTTTGAGCAACACTATGAGTCGCGGTGCTGACTCTGGCTGACAGCGTACAAGCTGGTAAGTCCACGCTAAGCTCCGGAGCTCACCACGCTTTAGAAAGGTGACAAGGTTGCCCTGCCAATCAAGGATGAAACAAAAACCCATTTCCTATTGCGTGGAATTACTCTTTAACATTCCGGGCCATAAACTCTCCAACTGGCGTTCCCAGTATTTTGGCGAGCCGGCTGTGTTTGCTCTTGGCTGCCAAATTCATCTCGACATCCGCCCACCGATTAGTGACCCGGTACTTATTGGGGCGCGGAATGTAGACGAGTGTTCGGAAGTATGTTCACAGTTGTGCGGAACATGTCAGGCAATAAAACCGAACCATGAGTAAGACTTTTTGCTATAATGGGTCTAGATTTCACGAGTACGCTTCACGTCAAAGACATTTTCTTTTCGTCCTAATGAATATAAGCTACTATACTTTTACTTTCTTTCAGCTTGTCGAACGGCAGCTTAGATTATGCAAGACGCACTATCTATCGTTCAGGATCGTTACGGGGACCATAGGTGCCGTCGTCATGAACAATACAAACTATTTTCTGGGTTAGCACGTCGAGCAATACTTGGCGAGCTTTAACGATCACTATGTGGGGACTGCTGTACCCCATTCACGAACGAACGGACGATGGGGGCGTCCAACTCCTTCGGTCCCGTAGTGCCTTCGGCAGTCATCTTTGTGGTGAACAGTACAGAAAACGAGGGCCTAGGCGTAACTTTGTTCGAGTTTTTCCATGAGTTCAAAGGCATACCGGCGATCGGTCTCTGGAACACCCTCCACGAAGATGAATCCCTAAAACAATACCCGTTCGTACCCTGGAATGCCTGTCCTTCGGCGGCGTCCTTCATAACAGCCTGACACGTACCTGGAACTTCTGCTTAGGTTCTGAATGGAGCGTCAAAAAGCGCATCACGCGGTACATTGATCTGTTACACGAGCATCGGCAGCGGCATATCATCGCTAACGTGGAAAATAACCAAAAGGATTGGGCGCAGTAAGAAGGCATTTCGCTCGGTAGTCTAAATGAGTGAAACTAACCAGAATATATATTATTATAAAATAAAATTCCGATTCCGTCTGGCTGTAAACGTATAACATTTTTTAGCCGGCTAGCCACTGGTCAGATCTTGTCATTGCTGTCATATATATATATATATATATATATATATATACTAGATCTAAACCTGTCAAAAAGGGGTGGTTGACAGGCTAGCAGCAAGTGTAATAATCCCGAAAGGCGCAGATTTGGCCTTTCGCCGATTCAAGTACATAGCGTTGTAGTCAGAGTAATAAATGAAAAGCTATTCAGCACGATAAGTAGGATTCCGTCCGCGTAAGGTAGTAGCCGATATCCTCGGAATTTAAGCATGTTAATATAGAACAGCGTAACTATCTTCGCTACTTATGAACACAGGTCCAAACAAGGAACTTAGGCGGCGCAAAAAAGAAGATACTGGCTTAAAGCTGCAGTATGATATTTTGAGAATTCTGTAATTCTGACCAAGACCTGCGCCAATACTTTATACAAATCTAATAAATTAATCCAATGTGTTTTGTTAAATTTTCTTAGAACGTAGATTATATGAAAGCTTAAAATCCTAACGTAATAATTTCGCGGTCATTTCACGTATTTGTTTGAATTTTTGAGCTTTTTTGGGCGCACTGTGGAAAAAAAGCCGAAACGGTTGACTACAGAACAGTACTGAAAAGAATGGGGCAAAACAGCTATCATTTCTTTTATGGCTTTACTACTAAGGTAAGGTAAACTTGTTAAACAAATTACAATATTGACCCGGCCTAGAGACGCCTTGATTAGGGAGAGTGAAGATTGTAATTTTTTCAACGTTGTTTGCACACAAATCGTGCAATGTTGCACGATGTATGGGACAACTCTGTGCATTAAAAATAATATTATCATTCTTCGTTCGTTAGTATAAACCGCGAATATAGCATATCCTAGTTTTTCATAGAACATGATCCGGTTGAAGGGTCGAAATTAACCAATTAGCTATGGACAGGGCTTTCACCTGGCGATATCGTACTTTTGTGATAATTCTATAAACCTACCTTATTTGATTCGGTTTTTCGATTAGGCATAGGTGGATGCGCAGACAAGTCGCCTAGGCTTAAGGTTGAACGCGGAGAAATTTTTCCTTCGATTCTTGATAATCTGTTGCTTTTCCTTAGGTGAAATAGTTAGTCTACATAGAATTGCGTAAAAGAAGACTCTATTTATTTATTCAAATTGCACACGATACCGTGAGGTGTGAACGTCAAATAAATAGAAGATCAAATAAACATGAAGATGGAAATCAACGAAGAAACACTTACCTCATCTTAAAATGTCGCCGATTTTGTAAACAGAATATCCGTTTATCATTATACACGTAAAAGAATCATATAAACAAGGAGCGATATAGAAATAGCTGAAGATCGTTGAAGCTGTAGTCGTTAAATGTGGGCGACATGCCAACTAAATCAGTGCAGAATTACTGAACAAACGTCCCATCCGTGTTTCATTAGCGACTGAAAAGAAACTTACGGTTATCACTTAATGTAGCTATCTATTTTGGACGAATTTAGAAGTTGGTTGGCTCAACATGTTGAGTTTTTTTTTTTTTCTTTTTGATAACGTTATGCGACAGTGGCCATTCAATCAAGGCTATAGACATTTCGTACGAGGTTACTGATTTTCGGCTTGGTTTGCCACGACGATAACAGCCGCTCGTGCTGCTAAGCGATTTTGATTTGTTTGTCAATAATATACAAAGTTGCGCCCTTTGGAAGGATTTCAGGTAATCTTTTCTCTATCTACATGCCTATTTTGCGTCAGTGAATATAATAATATCGGAAGCAACAATCGTCGATAATATCTAAACAAATTCCGTCAAAATAACAATTCATCTTCATAGGCAAGTGCCGTATGTGAAGTAAGGTAAAAAAACAGGGCGCGAAAATTATCTCCTAGACGTAAGTTAACATTTTTCTGCAGTCTTCGTGACATTTCTCGTAGCCGTAATGTGTATCGATTTTAATATGCTCTAGCATGAATATGTGTACAAAAAGGAAGATATAAGGTACCCTAACAGACGGGCAAAGTATTCCGTTAACAGCTTTCTACGTTTATCCACCTTTTACGTGCTATTTCAATATTGCAAATCAGGCCAACCACATGGAAAATGCTGACTGTATTTAGAAGGTCCACTGAACTCGCGTGGCCGGGATTAATGTACTTTCATCTTATCCACCGGCGCCTCTAAGTGCTAGTATCGGTGCGAACTAAAGTTCATCCGCTTAGCTCGAAACGAAAGACATTTCACTATAAATCCGCTTGCAATAAGCTGCCAGAGTAGCCAGGCTTGCCGCTCCCAAGTGGGCTGTAAGAGCCTAGCATAAACCCAGTTTTGGTCCACACAGGCTCGCCAACGCATTCGATTTACTCGATGATTACTGCTACCAAAAAAAAATATCAAATTATTGACAGATTTAATCACACTTACTTCTCATATCGTCACTATTTCTATAGTAAGGAATGCAAATAGTCAGCATTACATTGACAATGGCGCCGTACTGATTCCATCACCATCATCTTTTTTTGATAGGACACAGATTTTTCTTAATTGACCATGTTTAATCGAATTAACGAGAAACTGGGGACTGATGACAAACAAAGCCTAAAGTGTTATTTGCGACAGTTATTTCAGTGCATGAAGCAGTAGTGAACGAGTGGTAGTTGTGAAGGTGATGACGCAACGTCTTCTCGATTTAACAAGGAGGCAGTTTCTTTACATAGGCTAGCTGTTGATACGATGGCGAATGCTTGACGCAGCAACACCGACAGAAATTCTAGGCGACAAGAGGCCCATGGCCAACAGACCCTATGGGCCAACATTTACTTAATGTGACCATTAAGAGCAACTAATCGTGGGATTTGATAAGAGAGATTCATTAAGTTTTGAAAAACAACAGCATCTATGTTAGCAGCGCAAGAGAAAATTATGTAGATCAGAAATATCCGTTTTGCGAACAAATTAGGCAAATGGGCAAGAGACGACGGCATTTTAATTGCAGGCATTTAGGACAACTTAATTTGATTAAAAATCGGTCCTCATCAAGTTCTGGTAGGTAGTATGGTAGAGGGTTCTGAACAAACGCTGACACATCCAGTTGGAAAATTGGGTAGATTGCGGTCTGTCCCCTTAAGGCCCGTGCTGAAGCCCGAATGACTACCAGAAATTTTGCCATAAGAGTTTCTCATTATGGCATGCAGAGTATGATGCATTTGTCAAAGACATATGTACCATATAGCAAGTGCTTAGGCTCTCTATAGACAAATGATAATTACCAATTCACTATATGACATAACAACTAAATACGATGCTTTGAGGTAAACTGAGCATCCCGATATGTCCGATTGTCTCCTACTTCATATTTACCCAAAGAACAGTAGTTCGGATAGCTCTCAGAATAATCATACTGTAACAACTCATCTATTTATTGGAATTGGACCACTGAAGCTTGTTCTATAAAATGTAGCTCTAAGACACGCGAAATAGTGGTAAAGAACAATTGGCTTATTTATTAAGTTTAGTAGTTCTTCAATAAAACACAACGAAAATACCTAGATGGCTTGAGTATTCGTTAATCAGTGCTAGATCAAATCGACCTCTACGTGTTTCACAACCACTAAAAGCCTACTTATATTTATTACTAAAATTCATTGGGTAACTAAAATGATCCAGTCAATTTCTGCTTAATGCAGTTTTATCATTCATCCTCTGTTGAAAATCTCGGGTATTACCAGCTATCAACACTTATATCCGTAGAAAAAGATATTCACTAACAAAAAATAAAAGACTCCGAAGGGAATTTCGTACACGAGATTCTCGATCTGCCCCTAGACCAGGCTAGATCGGGCGATTGCTGTAGCTAAGCTACGTTCCATCCTTAGACTGATCGAATTGTTGTCAGCCCTTCTATTCAAATAGGCAAAGAAATATGCTGGCCTGGTCACTCTTCGATGGATCCGAAACTACCCTCGAAAGTACTCGATATATGCTCAGATAAAAACTACGCATTTTTCTTCGGTGGCAATTGTATGCGATGGCTAACGGTACTTGCTATGATAACAGTAACAACAAGTGCCGATTTTTTTCCAATGTCATGTTTAAGCATACTGAAATAAAGAGTAAATCATCTCCAGCTTAAGCTTGTTACAATACCTTGTCACTTTTCAATAGTTCGCTTGCCCTATCGGCCTTTGAAAGGTACCACTAGAGAATATAGGAACTCAAAGACTCTTAGATATTCAAAACGAGTAATTTTTCCCAGGCAGTTTCGCCTTGAATCTAACAGAAAAGCTTAATGAATGAAATGTTTGGATCTATTACTAGTAGTCACTTTCAACCGACTTGAAATGGTACTAAAGGAAAATACAGAACCTTCACATCAAAAAAAAGCTCAGCTTATCTCTAAAATAATGCAATAATAATGTATGGCTCTAACCGAATTTATGGAGGCAACTTTGCGAGGTTTCTATTGAATGGTTTCGCTATTCATTACGCTATTACGCTACCCCAGGAATGGACAAGGGAAGCAGACTTTGTTGCTAAGCATTGTTGTTGCAGTACTGGAATCACGAGCGCTTGAGTTTTGATGGTAGATGTTTCCGAACAGCACGAAGGGGATCGCGAAGACTTTTATTATTGTTACATGGCAAAATGCGAATGTGAGGTCTTCATGTCATCAAACAAAACAGGCATAATAGAGAACCAAACAAAATAAAATAAAACAATTGCTTTACCCCATAAATATCGTATGCTATTTCACTTATTGACTATTCCGGTCATGAATTTAGTATTGCGTTGTTTATTAGGTACGAAAATGTAGATCTGCCGTACGCGAAATAAAGACGCGATCTTTTTCCGTGCGATCGAATCCAAGTAAGTACGATATAAATTAAATCTCAGCAGGCCCTGTTACCCTCATTTCAAATTTGATGTATGGCTGAAATGATATAACACCTTACCGGCGAGCCATTCATCATATGTATAAGGCCTGTACGTCGCGATAGCGTCTGATCTATTGAATCTGGACGTCGTCTCACTAAACACCATTAGACAGTTAAAAAGAGAAATCTTGATTTCTTTCCCCCTTTGACGTACAGCTGTGGTGGCACGCGGTATATCTTACATGTTGGGTTATCTTTACTAATAGTTCTACAGAAGATCGCTTAAAACGTTTTTCAATTCCACAAAATTCAAACGTATTTAAGAGGACACCCGTGTTTCCATATGGTGGGTTTTCCTATTTGTATTATGATACAGCCTTGAGACTGTTAATAAATAATAATTAAAGCGCACAACTATCGTTAGCCAAAGGTGTAATTTAAAGTCCGTCAAACATTATTGTCCATCTGTGATGTTTGAGGTCTCAGTTTTAGATGAAGGCCTTCTCCTGCATCAAATATACCCAAGAAATACTATATTTTAGACGTCTTTCGATATGTTCTTATATTAGCTCGTTTTGTAAATATGATTTTTTGTTTACGGACAAAAATAAGGAACGCATCAAAACAAACGGCATTTTTTAATGTTCCAACCCGATATTCAAGCTTTAAGTTATAAAGCAGCTGGCTATCAGCAAATGAAAAAGGTTGAAAAAATCATACTGTAAGCAAACATAGTCTTTGGATCCAAACCAGCTTAAACACATTTAAAGTTCGACTGTAAATCGCAACCCATTTCCCAATCTTATAATCATCATAGGTATTAAATATGAGTTATAAATCAGTGCTGCTGCAAGAAAAATAGTATAAGGGACTGCTTCGTAACCAAGCCTGCCTTCTGCTGTTGTTAATTTATGCAGGACTTTTCAGAATCTGAGGATAATCTTACCAAGTCGTTACGCATAGCTACTTCAAATTTCATATAGGTCCGATTTTTTGCCAGTACGGCTGGCCGGGAGACGTGCATGTTCAGTATAAAACAGCCGGGCTTCTTAGGTGAATCTGACGTTATATTTGTCTTTAATAATTCACTTCACAAACAAGTGCTGATATGACCTATGTATCACGGTCCCTATTACCGAATCAAAGTTAACTTGCCGCAAAATATCACATGAGCCTGCACTTCACTCTATCAAATTGCCGAACTTGACTCTAGCAGAAATGCCAAGCACGTCTTCGTAAGTGCTAACTTCAGCGTCCAAAAAGAACCTATATAAGCATGAGTTTAATATCTTTTAAGGTATTCGCTATAGTATGCCTAAACAGAATCGTTTATGTTCCTCCGCATTAATACGGCAACCACCCATTTTATTTTTCCTGACCTACTAATCACTGTATACCGCTGAATAAGGCACTATCCTATGAGTAAAATTCGATCCCTTACAGGTCCTGCTTACGTCTTATATAGGGATTAATGTGCATTTGACTGAATGTACGTATGCTCTGCCAAGCCACGTTAAATATAATAGTAATGGGGAATGCTTCAGAAACGCAGCTTATAGCTCGGCTGTTAGAAAGTTCGGAGATTTAAGCCGAGTTATCAAGTGTTTGTGGAGGTCGGGAGAGATACAATGTATTCGTTATGTTGCCAGGAATGCCGAACCACTTTCCAAACTTTGGTAGAACATTATTCTGCGCACGGGGCACCTATCAACAAAGGTAAGTGAATACACATAGGGTATTAACACTTCTAAGGGACAAAAACAAGTGCAATGAGTACAATGCACCGTTCTCTTACGGTTCAGTTAGCGGTTGCCTTAAGTGTTAACCAAATAGCGCACATTTGGTCTGATGGGACTCGAAAGGCTCTTATACAATATTTAGTACGAATTTTAGAGCTAAGGATTCCATTGAAGACATGCTATGAAACCGTCTCCAGCTAAACATGTTATAATAAAGTCTTTGTTAACGTTCAAGTTTGATACTTGATATTGGCTAGTTGACGCCAGCTACTCTTTAGTGGGCTTAAATTGCTTCAGGATCAGCTTCTGAGTCTACCTCGCACGTGGTACAACCCTTGGACTCTTTCGGCACTGAGAAAGGGATTACTTATCATCGCGTGGAAAATGGAGAGGGCATCAATGAGAGGGATGGTTGCCGGAAGATTCGGTGTTTTCTTGTGACAAAGCGTCCGGGTACGTCAGAAGGAACTAAACAGAACCCTACAATGGACGCGACATGGAAATGGATACTGACAGAAAGTTGTGACTATGGCCCCTTTTAAGTGAGTTCAGAATGTGCGGATTCGATATGTGCGCAATCTGCTAGTCCTGAAAAAGTGCTAGTTGCTATTGCAAACGTCGACGGCTATGCTATGGCATAACGCACCCTAACGGAAACTAGGGGAAGCGTGTTATCTTTGATCGGGAGGATAAGGCCCGCCTTCCACTCGGAAGTTCCAATTAGTACGACGACCTGATGTCTGAGCGAAAGTTAGGCAGCGACCTATTGGATTTGTGGCGGGATAATGTTGTTATGGACAATGATGTAGCAAACTTTACCGAGAAACAATGTCTGCAACTGGCCCAGGATTATCAGGGTAGGTTTAGCTGGCGGCGTCGCTTGAAGAAATCTTGGAAATCCTGTTACTCTAATTATTCGGTCAAGCCAAAGGATAGCTGTGAAGTTTAACATCGGACAGTGACGGGTCGACGTCCTTTTAATATCATAAAACGAAAGGCTAAAAATGCCAGATAAGTTAGGAGAAATCTCACACTTTATATAATAATTTCTAAAGAGAGCTGTTGACGAATACCCCAGGCGATGTATAAAAATTGCTTGACAGATGACGTGAATGTGCCAAGCTTAAAATGGCGTTGTTTTTAATTCCGCCAAACGTGACACACTTGTAGCGGTTGCCTACGACGAATTAACTGCCTGTCCACTTATTTGGGCCTTAAATAGGCACGGAAAAGCTGTTTCAAACAGAAAGAAGAGGAACAACATGCAAACACAATCTGATAGAATTTCTGACACAAAACAAATGGCCAACAAGGTCGAGGTAAAGACTTCGCAGCGAACGTCGGGCTTTAAATGCATCGACAGTTGAATGCTCCTCTTTAACGCTAATTTCTATGACGACTGTAAGGCGGCTCTGTACGGTCCATTTTCTATGGTGAAGCTTGCTACCGGAAGACACACCTCCAAGTGAATAGTGGGAAATTATATAAGAGACGTTTTGTCACAACGAGTCACTATCTTTGTTTGATAGTTTTACAGAGTTCATGATAACGTACGTCTGATTGTTATGAAAAGGTAACTTACATTACGTATCTAATCTCTAACCTCCCTGTAAAGGCATATGTGTTGTCTTGCCAATTGATAAACCGCTTTTTTGTTGATACAGTTCGACCCGCTGCATAAAAGTCATTAACATTGGATCCACTGCAGGCATCAACGTGATGTTGGATCATAAATTTTCATACATTCTAATTAAATCTTAGAATCTTCTGATTGTCGTCTACAGCGGAACGCGACAACTATCTCGGCTTCTCCACAATACAGAATATGAACATTTTCGAAAAAACGTTGGGCCAGAATCTTTTGCCGGCCAAAAAAAATTACAGATAATGTTGTTAGCGTAATCCTAAATCGTGTAGCAAATCTTGAGTTCTGCGCCTTTGGCTTAGTTCTGAAATTTTCGTAGTTATTCATTATTCCGTATTATTAAATTCGAATTTACGTCTTCTACACTTGGTTATCTTTTTTCGAAAGACGGCACAAACTACATACAAACGATTCATAATTAGAATCTGTGTGAATTTGCAATGAACGGGAATTGGTTTGGAGCGTAAACTTTATTTGTTAATTTATAGGAACATAGTGACATCGTCTTGAAGAGCCGCAGGTAAGCAGGATTCGTTTGGGCGAGTGATGTTTGCCACATTACGCTGATCAAAAAACCGTTGAGAGCTACATTTGTTAGCATTCTATTTAAGCGTCTCACGTTAGATGAAGTTTACTTATTATAACGCCATGTCAATAGGATATCTATTAAACAGTTCCTTATCAAACAAAGTTTTCGCGTTTTCTATCGACGCGGGCTTATCGCAAAGGTGTTCTTATGTGAAGAGTGGGCCGAAGTCCTATTTATATAAGTCTGCTTTTTAAATTTCTCACACCGAAAGCAAACACGCTAATGCTCTTAAATGGCTTCGTGTGAAACGACAACAACAATAAACACTTTTGCCTTAGTTACGTATCTCATTCTCATAGCAGACAGTGATAAACGTATCACACAGCACAAAACATTTCATATAGTAATCATTGTATTATAATATCCGTTCCAGTGATTAGTGAAAGGTAACTTTATATAATTATAGAGTTAGCATATTATTTACATGCTTAAGAATTTCTCTTATGAATTGTCTCGCTGAGTCGGGTGACTGAGTTTTACAAAGGAAAGAACAACGGACTGACGGTCAGCAGCAAGTGGAAGGATATCTATTGAGTCAGCAAAGGGAACCTTAAACGTGATTGCGCGGAGGTTAGAACGGCTGACGGTGCCTGTCGCAGGGAAGAGGTCCTCGACCTTTTAATACCGGTGAATCAAACATGGCGAGACGTATGCTACTTATTTTATCAACAGAAAGCTATCCGTTCGGGGTCGAAGTGTTACCCGTAGAGACTCCGCGGATTTTGACTGGGTTGAACTCCGCTATGTATTCTCAGATACTCACCTCGCTATACGACAAATGGAGATCACGGCACGAGCAGCGACAATACCTTCTAAACAAGATGAACACTTATTGAGAATGCTAATGACCCAAGAGAAATTGAGTCTCCTCAGTGTCGCAGTTACAGCATAGCGATTAAGAGCTTAAGCTGTCAAGTAAGTGTATCCCGAAGCACTTAATAGTTTAGAACAACAAAAACTAGGTCCGACCAATTGCAACGCGTTCTATACTGATGACCCTTCATCATACTCGCATTAACAACGAGACAAAATCTTCCTAAAATTTCCATGGCCTCCTCCACACGCCCAAGGCCAGTCCGTTACTAATCGGCAACCTCAGCAGATTGGAGGTGTAAAAGGATAAAGGCGTAGTCCACATACGCGATGGCCTTACGCATGCCACCTGCCACGATTTTAGACAGGATGAGATTCACAAAGACGATGAACATTGAAGGCTCAGAATCAACGTTTCAAGTGTTCCAGTATTTACTTCCTCTCGGATGAACTCACTACTGCCAACCTTTACTGCCTATCGTCTTCCAAAGAGGCATTTCTCTCATCAACCGATGGCGATAGGTGTGCACCCTAGACATTCTAATATTTTCGGTTGAAATTAGTTTTTTATTAGAGAGACACCAAAACAGACCTGCCTATTTTTAATGGCCTCTGTGATCTTCTGCTTAAAATGTCTCAGTGCCAGCTCAGTCGACCTGAGTAGGTGAGAAAAATCAAACGCTTTTGAACTATTTGTCAAGTCTGCTAATGACTGGCTTTTTGCAAGCATTGAACAAGCAGTTCATCAAAGATAGCTGGACAGTAATTAGCAGCCCAGATACGTTATCTTTCATTTTTGAATTTTCGCGTCTTTTACTTTATTAGGAAAGGAGCCCGTGGCAACGGATAAGTCGGCTATACAGGACGAGCACGTGCTGACGCAGGACTTTTCAAAAACTTCTTCAGACCATCACTAGCTCTGCGTATTCATACAGCTTCTCGAACCACCTGAACCTCGAATGCCATGACGTAGTTCGGCGTAAACAATGCTCAGGTCGATGGCCGAACATCGCCATGAATTTCAAGGGAACAATAGTACAGCCAACAATGTAATAAGCTGTTTTGGACTGTAGTGTACGCACTCTTTGGTGCCATCTGCATAATCTGTTGACATTGTGCCTAAGACGCCCTAGCCCTAGAATTATCACGGCTAGGGCGTCTTAGGACCGATTTAAAAAAAAAATCGAGCATACTCGCAATAAAGCTGATCACAGAATTCTTCAAAAAGTTGAGTTAACATTACTAACGGAACGGGCATCGGTAAAATCGAGATTACTACACTGACATCACGGAGTGACAATACGTTTCTTCAACAGGGTTTGCTTGACAATGCTGCTATTTACCTAAATCGTCTTTTTCACCCTCCGCGCAGTAGACTGTTCGTGTTCTTTACAGTCTTTTCGCAAATAACATTCATCTGCGACTTTTCTTTGTTGTGCTTTTGCGGACCATGTGATTTCGTCCTTGACTAGAACAGAGGCCTGCTGCTTAACCTGATTTCAATGGCATGCTTTCGATAAAGTTGCTGCCTGATAGAAATATACCAGAAAAAAAACGCCAATTAGGGTGCCAGCGTTGCCGTTTTCTCTTTCTTCTGCGCCTAACCTTCGCCTGCCTTAGCAGGGGCCTCGATTACTAGCGCTGCCTTAACACAAGTGGCTGCTTAAGACGTTACCTCCCCCACATGGACCCATAGCGTATTAACCGCGTACAATGCAGATGAGCTGGCTTCAAGCAGGAACCTCGTTGAAGATTCACCAATAAATCGTGCAATCGACTGAATCCTCGACTCCCGCTGAAAACTGTGCATGCCCATACTTTTGCCTTTGTCGTGCCAACATATGTGCGCCGAAATTTTCAACTTCTACAGCTGCGGTTACGGGTCGCAACGAGTAACCACAGAGGCAACAACTGCCAATGTTAGCTAGTGAGCCTTATAACAATCCACAAATTCACTGTAACGCGGCCGTCACGTTGAGCGAATAGATAATTATGCCTGTCAAAGTAACAGGTAAAACCAACTGCTTGAGTTCAAATGGAAAGGCACGCGGAAAGCAGAGTATTAATTAGAGTTTGCTATATGATACATCTTGACAGCCCTGCTTCTCAAAAGCAGAGCGGCGTCCGGGTATTGGTCGTCAGAAAGTCTAGGGTCTGCTTTGAAGTCATTTGCTACATGTCTGATGTTTTTAGTTTTAGTTTGATTTGTTACATATACTAGGGAACGTCTAGAATTTGCGTCACTCGATAAAACGGATGTACTCTCTCGCAGAAGGTGAACCTAGCTCTCTTTTATCTGTAAAATAAATATTTCGCTTTCGTAGAAAAAGCAGAAGCTAAGATTGTTTCAGCGAGACGCCGCACCGTAAACGGACCCTGTAGATGCCAGAAATGAAACGTCTCCCAATGTCATGTCCAACAAGTGATTCAAACCGAATATTAAAACAAAATCAAATCGGAGAAAAGGAATCGGTGATAAGCTCTGGATTGAAATAGTTTCATTTACTCCGTCGAGGATTAGACATTTCTGAGACTTCACATAGCTGGGTAATATCGCGTAGGGGGGAATTATTTGCTTCGCCGCTACCGACTTGAGCTATACACATGCGGCGTAAACTGGATCGATAGTCAGGTCCAACGAAAAGCAGAAAAAAACACGAAACGCCTGCTATTGATAGTACAGGACGGACTACTTACCGATACGTGGCAAGTAAACATTTATTTTCTAAGGGCATCGTCCGATAGACGGATTGCGTCAGGATCGGGAAGCTATTCGAAGCAGTATATTACATACGAACTCTTACACATGCGCTTTTACACTCGTAAAGGGGTATCGCCCCTTGCCCCCAGGCTTTCCTCAGAGTTTTCAAACAATGTGGCAGTAGCAGTCGATCGTATCGTGCTATACCGGGTCCCCTACACGGTTTTAATAAAGGCGCACTAAGGGTAGCTGATAGCTCATTGACCCCAGAGGCAGGCGAAAGCTATATACAAGATGTTACGTCAATTTAGTCGAACGATCGTTCTTTTTTTCCAGAACAGGAATGCGCTGTAGCAAACCTAATGGTATAGCACAGAGCTTACGGATATGGGAAGTAATATAAATACAGTAAGACAGAAATATACTGTCCTATCAACGTAATCATAGCACATACAGACTGTTATAGTAGAAAAATCAGGTTCAAGCACACAGTTGGTTACGTTTGTCTTCGGACGTATTTGCAATAAGTAAAAGCTCTGCCGGATTTTTGTAAACTGCCACTTATGATTTACGAAGTAGCACATAGCCTCTCCGCCAGAGTTACGGGCGCAGGTTGAAACCCCCTGGAATGACATGCGCCTTTAAAATGTGAAACATTCTTGACTTCACTGTATAGAAGCTGTATATGATTGCAACTAATGTTACACTCTACCGCTAGGTGCTAATTTACCATATCGCTCCTATTTTTGATCTATTATTTAACGGCCAGCAACATCATCAAAGTACCGAGACTAAATACATCGAACAACGTTTTCGTTGTGATTTCTATCAGCTAGGTCTTTCTGGATCAAGTCTGACGAAATCAGTTTCCGAGTACAGTGTCGGAAATTCTGTGCACCTTGCGACTACGATAATTAATTTAAACACTCTCCTCTTTCGGTTAGAGCCGTACACTTCTAATGTTACTACCTCTACCGTAGGCTCAGTCCTAGTAGGAAGCACTGTGAAAATCAGTAAATCATACGCTGGTCCAGTCATGCTATATCGAACTTGAATAGCGTTAATTCTATATACTTAAAGCACGTGACGATTAAATAAATATCTATATGATTGATTGTATTGACTATTTGGCTTCATTACTGCACATTTTATTATCACTGAGTCACCTATCGCATATAAGCGCTAAAATGAATTCGGTTGGGCGGATGGAACTACGGAAGGGTAAAAGCAAACCCTATTGAGGAAAGTTGGGTGACAGGTCCATATTACTAGATCATTAGCGGCACATTTATCGCCGGATTAAGCATCATGTCATCGAAGTCTTTTTCACAAATAATTATATGTTTGTATAGGGTTGTCTAGAGGACATTTTTGTAGAAGAAGCAATTATCTTCTAAAGCCGTTTGGTCTTTCATTGGCCCACATTCGGTCTTAACCGACACGTGCTATCGGCAGTAGACATGCCTTCGTTATATTCCAACCTAAGAGTACACAATAATTGAGGAAAGCAGCGTTCCGAAGAAATATGCAGACATATAGAGACGGGTTACAGAGGCCACTGACCTTTGCCCTATAGGCACAGTGATTAGCTAGGTTATTCTGATCATGAGTATCAAGGTGTTGTTAAAAGGAGCCTATGAAAGTCTTGTTGATTTCTAATTAGACGTATATATACTAGGCTAGTATATGTACATAAATACCTTTCGTTCATTTTTAATGTTTTCTCACAATTACTTTACATTTATATACTACCCGAAAGCGCTCCCCTTCTTCTTAACGGTGTACCGAATTGAACTTTAGGCTAAGTGAAAGAGGGGCATATTCGACGCCTGCTCTTGTCAAGATCAAAAGCTGCCAGAGCAGCTCTGTGCAATGTATAGCAAACACTTTGGGACGAATACGGGTGCTCGAAGGAGTTCGTTTAGTCAAAATTTTCATCTCAGATTTAGAAAGTTCCCCGGTCGGCCAACCTCGGATGCCAAACAATCTGCCCCTTGATCGATAAAGTAAGCTGCAAAAGGCACAGCATTCTGAATCTACGGTACTTTTATCTGAAACTAGGAGGTTCATTGTGCCACTGACGCCTGGGATGTGAACATCACAAAGAAATACTTGTTTATTGACCCTCAGTATCTCGCCTAGTGTCGAGTAACGCATAGCCACAGGTTGTTACACGGAATGGATATGAGAAGTAATGTCTCAACGTCTATATGAAACTGAGAAAGCGTTAAGTGTTTCCGAGAATTAAAGTAGATTTTCGTTTTAAAAAAAACTGTATATCTGGTGGGACGCTTAAGAAGCCGAAAATTGTTAGAAAACATGTGTATATCACTCATCTTGATTGAATGAAGCCATTTAACAGAAATAACTCGATGAGTCAAAGACATCCTTTTCCACGACAATGCTGGGTCGCACGATCTTGAGTAGGTGGCTTCTCGCAGCCGCAATATTCTCCAGACTTTTTTGTCTCAGAATTGCCATATATATGACTATAACTTTTTTTTTTTATTAACTGAACGAAATTGCCGCATCAGATGCATTATTAATATACATAAAGGCTCACTAGATGCACCGCATGGCTGCCCTTCATCAGAACTTATTACGCGTTACGTCCTTTTTTCGCCGACGGGTCGCCCTTTTGAAAAGTAGAGAAACTCGACTCTGTTTTAAATAGGTTCCTACAGGCGTGAATTGTAATTACCAATTGGACATTCTAAGTGATGTGTAACAAAGTTAGCTTTACAAGCATACGCGATCCAGTCTCGACCAGCTTCTGCCAGTCATGAATCGTCAAGTTAACTTTTTCAAGATATTCTTACTGAAGTTTGAATGTGTGGCAGTCAACTAGCATGCACAAGTGTCTGGCAGACGTTTAGTAGATTTCCAATAAAGAGTTTTAAATTATTCTCAGCGTGATTGTGCGTGAAAAAGACTAACTATTGAAGCTTATCTGGATGAGCTGTCGGGCAATTGATATTCAGTATGTACGACCCTTAATCCCTGTAACAAACATTGAAGTGTATTGCATTTTTTTATTTTTTAAAGTCATTTTCGAGCGTTTAAATGTAAATGCTACGGTTGGCCTTGTGGAAAGTTTCCTGGGATTTTGCAGTGCCGCTAGAAAAATATTAATAACGTAAACCTTCAATTTCAGGCAAAAAGTTTTTTACCCTTGGTAGAGATAATAGCTGACCTTCGTTCAAGTAGCAAAGACAACATACTATTTTTCGCCATGGTAAATTTGGTGTACTGTTTTAGAGAAAACTGGCTTTCATCTGGTGCCAAGAGTAGCGGATAAACGCACCCACATTACAACAAACAGCAGGTTAAAATCTATTCGAATTCACGTGCCCCACCCTCTACTTATATATATATATATATATTAGGTAGTCAGAAAAGGTGCCACAGTTTTTGCGCCGAACTTGAAGGAAATATTTTTTCCAATCTAGAACAATATCACTGAAATCAAAATGCGCGTTTTTGATTAATGATCATCTGCTATTTTTTCTCATAACGGGAGAGTCCCATCAATAGGGAACGTCTGTGGTTTCTGGGCGAATAATTGTGAAACTGATTTTTGCATACTACCATTAAAACTAAGCAAACCTTTGAGGGACTTTTACAAAAATCGAAACAAATGACAGTTTGATAGTTTAAGGACCGAGTTATAAAGCCGATGCAGTAAAATTTCCTAGCCGTGTTTGTTCAATTTTTGCCGGGTAGCTAAAGACGTATGTGGCCTGAAACTACCATAGACGACGTCCTTTCTGTGCACTAGTTTCGGTCGATTTTCTCTTCATTGTCTTGTTGTAGTCCTGTAGTTGTTGACAGTAGAGATTGGGATGAGTCGTTTTGTTTGGCGACAGCGGCCTACAGCGCAGGATTACCTTCCAGTATCGTATCCAAACATGTAGCATCACCAGTCCGACGTTTTGTTTATGAAGGTTTCGCTGAGCTTGTTCGCATATTATTGTTGTATGTGACCCATTTGTCATCATTGTGGTCATCAATTCGTGTGGCATCAAGCTTCTTTTTACAGCCGGTTTTCTTCTGTTCGATAAGAAGATAAAACTGTTCGATAGAAGATGTTTAGTTCCATGGCGATGTTATAGCTACTAATGTGTTATCGGTCATGCTCGACTTTTGCAACAATTGCGTCACCTTTTTATCACAACTGGTCGACCACTCAAAGGAGCATCTTTCACATAGAACAAACCCATTCTTCCGGTAACGCATCTTGATGATAACAAGCACAATATTTCATGGCAGCATTTGCGTTTTTATCCTTATTTTCATAGGAACTTCATCGTCAAGACACGCTACCTAAAATTTAAGTAACGGTATCCTAACAATTACAGCACGTCTACTACTGTCAAATTTCAGCTTTAAAAGTTACCAGTCCGACGTGACTCATATTATCTGAGATATGCGGCTCAGTCAAGAAAAATCCGCGATACTTGGTCGACTATTAGCACATTTAATTTAGTGGTAGTAATCGAAAACATCATACAGAAGTTATAAAAATAGGTCAATAATGCAATATTAGAGCGCGTGTATGAAAGCATTTAAAAAGAGCTTGGGTCTTGTTGAGTTTGTAAAATTAGTTTGAGAGATTTTCCAGATATTCTAGAAATGAGGGTATCGAGCGTCATGGTATCTATGACAACTTTCCCCGCATCTGGATCCCAATCTATAAGACTACTACAAGCGAATCCGATGTACGTTGAAACTGAACAGTTTTTGGACTTAGCAGACGAATTTGGCTAGTAAATAATACAGCTCTCTCGAAACTTCTGAGTGAAAAACTCGAAAGGCGTATCTATTAGTCTTTAAAATCAATGGTTTGTCGTCAACTTTTTGTTTGTTGAAGGTCACGGTACTGCGAAATATTAGTAAAGGTATTAGGCAAGGAGATCGTAAGTTATAGCATTATACGTGAAGGATGTAACAGTTTCAAGAATAACGATTTAGCAAGAATAGCGTGTTGAAGCTTAGTGACGATGTAACCAGATGTTGGGACCTGTGGGTATTGCTACAATGAAAGCGATTTTTTATGAGAGCAGAACTTCGGGTCTAAAGGCTGTGTGGGCTAAAACTGATATTTTACATGTCCCGCCTTATAGAATTATAATCCACATACCGAAAGTTCGGCGACTGAGTAAAAAATAGACCGCCTGTAAATTGATTTCAGGCAAACGACAAATGCGTGTGGACATTCAATATACACTTTGCATAATTTCAAACAACAAAACACATGCCTGGAGCAAATGGTCGCCAGAAATGAAGCGCAGTTCAGTCTTTATCGTTGACAAGAGACGGATCAGGCTAAGACTGCGTGCGGCCTTGGAGAGAAATCCCGTTGGGTGGCAGTGTCGAGTAGGTTCGGGCATAAGGTGGCACGGGTGCTTACAATGGATATGAGGGGGGGGGGAATCTGCTATTACGAAATACTCGTCGAAAATGAAACAATGAATGCAGCCCTCTATCTCGAGTTCCCCAGAGAAGGTATACGTAGATAGAGATATATTGTTTCTGTTGGCAACGAGCGGAGCTCATATCGACAATTATCAGGTTTCCATAGCAACAGCTGACCAGTAGACGCTTGGTATGCGACGATTTGACCAGCACATAGACTGTGACTTGTTGTTACCGATTTGTATTTAAGTCGGACCTTTTGTATTAGGTTAGGTTTCTTTTTTATCTTCTCTTGGCAATCACTAGCGGGGAAAATGCTTCATGTACAGCTCGCGTATTTTGTCCAGGTAGTGTGAGAACCAAAACTTCAACAATCCTAACTCAGGCTAACTACTTGTATACCTTCAACAGAATCAGCGTTAGATCAGTGCCGCATTTACAGACGGTAAAGAATCTCTAATAGCGTACACAGATCGCAGCACACAGTTAGCAATCTGTATCTTTTGATGCCGTATTAAATCGTGATAAAAGTAAAACAGCCCATGTTTCGTTAGGAGCAACTCATAGCAGATAGTAAAGGAGATTTTCTACGTTTGCAGCCAGCAGGAATGGCCAACCACGATATCAGAGGCTGTATTTCAAAGATGGCACTAACAGCAGTCAAGTAATGCCTCAACTGTCAAAGTGCTTATACAGCATTTTCTCGGTGATATCGACTAACCATGCGCAAAACAAGAATTACTTCTCTTCCGTTTTGTCCGGTGCGGCGATTCGGCAATCGAGTTAGGACCGCCGACTGGAGGTGATAACCGAAGGGGCTTTTCACTGGAAAATCAGAGGAAAATATCATGGTGGTTCTCATAAGACTTTATTGCTATTGTACGGTTCTCGGTAAGACCAAGAGCTAGCTCACCGACAGAGCAGGTTCGGGTTCGCTTCTTTGATGTCGAGGCGCAACTTGCTTGTATGGTGATGATGAATTTTCCACTTTCAATATTTGCTGTGTCACAGACAGCCGCTGCCCCGGTCACAGACAGCGGCCCTTGAATAGGTGTGCAAGGCTTTAACCTTCAAGTGTTAGTCTATACGATGTATGGCATATACGTACTGTATACATGCACTCCAAATGCTTCTAAAGCATGTACATGGGCAGAACCCTAAGCGATTTCAGTGACAGTGTCCTTTTCCATTAGAAAGTCAGATGGCGACCACTCGGGCACGGATGAGTGAAGTATCATCTACGAAAACGAGTACGCTATATGAATAGGGTCATTTCCGATACTGAGAATTCCGCTGAATCGATTCCACTAATAGACATTCGCCATTGTAGAATTCGAAAGATATTCAAATAACTAATTATATGTACGGCATTTTCCTAGAAACGATGATCTGTATCCAGTTTCTAGAGAATCAAACGCATCTCACAAAATTACATCAAGCGTTCTTGCTTACGGTAGCTTAATAGAACGTACACACCTAGAAAACATATCAGTATTTCTTCTATAACCGAATCTGACGTCAGATATTTATGTCGTCTCTTAGAACACTCTGCTACAGACGTGTCTCGTGTCTCTGGTGATTGGTGTTCCCCGACGTGGGATAGTTTTGCTTGTTGGTCAGCAGCACCCCCAGGGAGCCTGGTGGCACGGTCTTGCACTGTTCTTCTCCGAGCGGAACTGGACAACGTTGGAGAGCAACAGTTGACAACGCAGGCTGGTAAGTAAAAAACATTTTTCGTCACAATTTTGTTATTGTAAATAGGGTCATCGTCGTTTAGCTGGTTGCAAGACGCTTGAATTAGCTAAACCAGAGTACAACACAAATTATATAAAAACTGATTGCTTTTTTTATACCCCTGAAAGTCATTAGAACTCGTCATGTTGCAAATATAAAACTTACAACTACTCAGAACTAATATGGTCTGCTGTGAATTAGCCACACTAAGATCACTGTGCAGTGTTTACAAATAGTTTCCACCGTCGTTATTAAACAGCGACCGAGTACAGAACTGAGTTTTATGCAAAGGTAGTTTAATCGACTTGGCAAAAGTAACTTAACTAAGTACTCGTTGTACCAGTTATTAGTTTTTTTTTTTGTCCTTTATCGACACGTATCTTGGTTGATCACGCTGCGAATTCTCCTTGAACCATAAATACTTAATTTTGCCACTTCATACATTCGGCATACAAAGTACATGCTAATATTGTCAGAACATAGTTCGGGATTTCTCGGGAACACTTTCTGAGACAGGATCGTTTTTTTTTTTTTTTTTTTTATAATATATTTTTGTCATGCCAGCCTTCCCGCCATCTTCTTTGGTAGGAAGCTTCACCTTTGATTTCATCAAGACATCTAGACCCTAGATCACACAAACACACTATTGTCAATGCAAAGATATGAGAAGAAGGTATTTGGTGGCTATCGTGGTTAGGACTTGTACTTGAAATTCTGTTAGCAACTTTTTGCCTAACACGCCCTTGGATGGACCTGTTGAAAGAAAGGATCGCGATATCGGTGTCGTTCCTAAAATAGCTGGTAACTATTTTTGTGGTGATATACCGATCTACCATTGTGTCTTCAAGCCAACAAAAAGATAATGATCGTTATAGCATTTATTATTAATTACTGTCCTAAACGCTATTGTAGTAATGCGATCGCCTATAAAGATTAAGAGTAAAGGCTCCTTGCTAATCATGTATCCACGGCGGTATAGATGGAAGAAGCAATCGTGTGCGCTAGACATATGATAAACGATTTCTACTATGTAATCATTCCATAACGAAGGTTAGAACGAGTTTGCCCGACGAGCGTGCTAGCGCTTATCAACACTAAACACCATTTAGAGGCGGCATATTTTTTTCATGATACAAGTTTCGGAGGAGATCATTCCTTGTACTTGTGTATTTTTACTATGGAACATGAAAAGTTGGACTTACAACTTATTTATTTAGTATTTTGTAATACATAATGGGGGATATGAGCATACAAAGGAAGGCCTTGGCTATTATTTATATACGCAGTTTAGTTCACACGTGCATAGACCTGCTGGTTGCAAGGTGTACAGACCTTTTTAGAAGAAAATCGTCATTCAAGTATGTATAACTGTTTAATCTGCACCAATTTCTGGCAACATAAATACTAGCGCTTAAGGTAGCTTACTTCAGCTCGGCAACGATAATATCGGGCATCACTATTTCAGTTCCCAGACGAAGGGCTATGCATACGCGAGAGCTTATTGTCGAGAAGAGCTACCAAGTCCTTCTTCCGGGAACTTTGCTCACAACTAAAGGTGTTTTCATTAGGTCCTGATACGGCTCGGCCAAGACGATCCTCTTCCATTCCCGCTGCGAAAATTTACTCTCTTATTGCGATTTATCAAAGCACATGAATGGACCTGTCGTTACTTTCTCCAGCTCAACGAACTGATTGTTATGCTCAGATAAAAGTTTCACAGAACTCGCCGTTCTGTGTAGTACAGAAAGTATGCAAGGTTTGAAGAGGCAGAACCCGTGGTGGGCGCGATACATAGGATACTTACGCTTGTCAGATGTCTCACCTACTGCAAAGAGCTGTCCGCTGATTCAACTTCGAGGATCCTCAACATTGTATTCGCTGCGTTCTTATCACACTACTGCAGCGTACTACCTCCCTGTGATGTGTCGGAACATCATATCGCATGGGTTTTCGCGTAACTGGTCGAATCAGAGAACGGTTTGATCGCGATAAGCTTTTGCCAGTCTTGAACCGTGTTGCCATATTTTCAATTTTGCTAATCTTTGCCTGTAAAGATAGCCGGAAAGTACCAGACCATATGGAAGATCGAGACTGTCTAAGAAACGAACATAATACCCATATAATGGGAATTCCTGGAACACTTTTTAGTAAATAATTTTGTTCAGTACTAATCTTTATATTGCAATATAGCCCACTGACCTTCTACCCGGCGTACGACGCCGAGTTCCCTGTGTCTGACGCCCGTGGTTACCGCCGTTGAGGTATATGAACTTCGAAGTGTAGGTTAAGGTACCACCAGCTAAATATTTTTGACGAGACAGAAATTGTTTGCGACCTTGCTAACGTTCTCCACATTCCTGAAACACTTTATGGGCTTGGCGATAACTTGGGTCGACTTTACGGGACATGACAATCGAACCAGTCTCATGCGATATGTTCTAGGGTCCTTCTTTCTTGAGCGATGCGGGAGTGGAGATTTGCCTTCTCGCCTATATCCTACCATTATAAATTATACTATCGCAGCGTAGGACTTTACCTGGGTCGGACAGGCCGCATAGGTTCCCATCCCTGAAACGCTTGACAGATGCTCTGGTCAGACGCCTTCAAGTATCCTTTTTCAAATCAGTATTTCATAACGCTCCAATGCAGTCATATAGGGCGAACCCTACAAAAAGGTGGCCTTGTGCGTCCATACAAACTTTCTCGTTCCTATAGATTGTAACCAGACGGCCTAGTCTTCAAAGCACAATAGAGACCTCCCTGCTCACGAGCACTTTGTAATCTTGAAAACTTAGCAAAACCCTACGTTAAAGAGGACTGGTGAAAGGTAGAGCTATATTTAACATTAATGACATTCCTAATGCACCTGTCTCTACCATTCTTAATACTAGCATAAAATCTGCTTTCTTTTGAACATAACAGCAGACTCGCCATGATGGAAACAACGTGTGCTGCTCGAGTCAGAATGATCTTCGTACTGGACAAATTCCCACCATGGTCAAAAACATCTCTTTTTTTTTTTGCTCAAAAGCGATGCTTTATGTTATTGCCAACTTCCATACTACTTGAGAGACATTTAAGGAAGATTTTTATGAGGTAAACTGGACGATCCTCAATGGACGACTATGTTGGAACTGACTAGTGAGTGATTTAAATCAAGATTTGAAGCTGTAATCGTAATGAATGGTAGCCAGATTGAGCATGTATAATGGCCAGGAATAACATTTGGGTACATGTGAATAGGATCATTTAGAATAGCTGTAGTAACAAAACTTACTTAAGGAAAAATCTCGATTTAAACATGTATAATCTTGGCCACTCACTATTTCGATGTATACGTAGTCTGAATTTATACAAGTCCACAGTACTAATTTATGCTAATGGAAAAGACTTGTCCAGAAATGATACAACTCAATAGAGAGCTGATTCGGATCTTCAAATATGGAACACTTAACGCGTATCGAAACGGTACGTTCTAGTCAAGTAACTTACGTAATGAATTATTTCAGGTGAAGCCGAATCATTCGCGTTCCGTTTATGCACTCCGTTGGGATGGCTGCAGAATACAACCAACTACAATGCATGCATTGCAGCGCTAGGTGATGATGTGAGTCGATATCAACTTCCATTAGTTGTTTTGCTTTAGTGTTAGTACTTTATATCTTAGATTCGTTCTTGTCTTCTTTGCTCAACGAGCTTTGTGATACCCAGGGTTCTTCCACCATATATCGTAACGGTTATTTTGATCTTCTGGCTATCTAGGACAACGATAGTAGATGATAGATTGCATAGTAGGTGAAACAGCGTACAGCAGGATTAATCGAAAAATTAGTATTGCATGGACAAGTAGGATTGACGCTTGATTACGTTGGAGCTCCCTTGCAGATGGGAACTAAAGCATATTCAGGTGGGATGCCATAGCACTTGTGTCTAAACTTAGGACGGAGTTCGTTGTAAATTCACCGAGAGGTACCGTTTGCGAGCAATGAACATGTCAGTTAGTTATTTTTAGATAGGTAACATGCCCGGAATATTAGGTCTGTCACGAAATAATTTTTCTGATCTTTTAAACATTGCTATCTGCTCGTCTGGGTGGAAAATTGACCCGCTCCTTTTTGAAACTGTTCAGCGTTTGCCACGCTGTTTAGGTTTTATCGGAAGTTTTAGTAGAAGCCTTCTATGCGATTGGATCGTGGGGAAAAAAGATCGCAGATTTGTTCAGAACTTTCCTGCTGGAAGATTCGCACCTGAGAGAATCTTCTGACAAGATTAAAATAAGCTGAGCAATATTTGGCAGTGTGTGCCAAAACTAACTCCAGAGCCATAAAGCTGGAAATTCAATTTGGAACCATAAGCCACACTCCAGTCAGCTGTATGAAGCCAATGGCGATTAACTACAGACTCCTCTAATGCGTGGAAATGTGGCCCAGCAATTTCAAGAGCTTTCTGCACAGCTAAAGGTTAGGTATAAAATTGTCCTGAATTACCTGCATGCACCAAGGAAGCTCTGAAGGGCAGGAAAGCGGGTCTTACGTGAATTTTGTGAAGGGACCGTTGCCGCTCACCTGGCCAGATGTGTATTTTTGCTGATACGATAGAAAAAGAAGTCAGTTTTTCGTTACATTGATATTGAAAATTAAAAAGATATTTATATTTTTGATAAGCTCCTACATTGACACCTTAAATGGATTTGGCGCTCTACTATGAGAATCTGAAATACCATAAGCTGGTTGACACACACTTATACTCGATTCCGCACGCTAAATTGGCTTCAATTGGCAATGTAAAAAAAAATAGAAAACAAAAACGTGTTTCCGAAACCCAGAAATTATCTTCTGACCCACCTACCGTAGTATCCGTAAGCATGCAGGTGGGGAGCGACATTGGAGGCACGGAAAATTGTAAATGTAAAGAAACACATCCACATGTTACTCCTAACATGACCGTACTCAACGAAGCTTCTTTTTCTAGCCGGGTTTCGTTTAAACATCCCTTGGATGACCAAGAACGGAAACTCGGCGAACAGCTTTTTCTGCAAAGTATCCGGCCATTTACCTCGGGTTCCACAGTGAGGATCGTAGAATACGCCATTGTCATTATCTATGCCACATCAAGCTGCCGATATAGGTATAAGCGATATAATTCACCAAAATGTAAATAAATAATAAAACACATGTTTATTGGAAAGCTTATCGCACAACTTCCTATCAGCATTTGTCCCACTAAGCACCAACGGTAGGTCATAGCTTTGACAATTACAGTTATATAACAAATTTGTAGAAGTAGTGAAATGTTCGTATGAGAGTCTCTGAGGCACTGTTCTAGTAGTTCTAATCTACTGTTTACGCAATTTTATTGTAATTAAAAGCATATGCCTGACCCCTTTTTCCAATATACTATATTGCATTTTTTAACTATGCAGGCTTGAATTTCTAGCTGACAGTCGACGATATTGAAACATTTGGTATGATGTGTTATTCCAGCAAATTACGGGGGCTCTACCATCCGGCGCGATAGCTATTGCAACGATTGTGTCTGCCTTCTCAGTCGTATCTCTCATTTTTCTCGCCGCGTCGGTGTTCATCTTCACGTACTTCAGGTACAAGCAGTGCTTCTACGCAGCACGCCGGAAAAGCCGTCACAGAAAACAGTTGAACCGGGACGATCAAAGTCGTTTCGCTTCTCTAGTCTTGATCTACACACATGTTTTCTCCAATAAACGTTGTAGGCTACAAAATCATTTGACCCGATACAGCAGAAACAAGAATTCCCCGTGGCTAGTCAGGAAGCGCTATATTTTAAATTAGCATCAGTAGCTATTCTCAAAACGAGGTCATTTGAAAAGACTAGCGTTAAGCATGAGCTTTGGAAAAATGGCGGTACAAGGGGATACGCTATGAGTGACCGTCGCTTCCGTATCGGGATTTAAGTTTACGAGTCGGTGGCTCACTCTACAGTCAATACAGAAGGCCATTCGTTTTAGGCATTATTGGTTCTGGTCAACTGTCAATAGAAATCGTGCTGAAGCTTAAACTTGTTAATAGAGAGCGGCCTTCGTATGTTTTGCAATGATTTGTGAACGCTGATCCCAGCCACAGCGAATACGCTATGAGCTAATGAATGCATAGAAGCTGACTGGGTTGAACGGCATTTATAGTTTTATCGTTACGGTTTTAGTACTCTAACGTTAAATTGCAATATCGATTTACTGGTATCACGGTTTAGACTTTATAGGTAAAGATTTTATTGGTGTCCTTTTTTGGCCTAGACCTTGCCAATACATGCCAAAATAGTACACAGATGCGTAAGAATTACGCACAATTCTGTCACGCGTTTTATCGTGCTGGCAGAACCTCAGCTGCGAAGGCGCACCTTCAAAGCGTAATTCTAGTATTCTGTATTTGAACGTGACACGCTACTTTCCTAAGAATCCTCGACTGTTTGACCTATCAACAACATGACATAGGTGCCATGTTATTGTGATTTTGATACAAAACATTTGCTAACAATCTTTAAATAGATGTCGTATGTCTTTGACGCCTTCAGCTATCTCTTTTACGTGAACAGATTCTCAGAATTACTTGTTTGGTTGAGCACAAAAGACCTTCTTTTTGCTACAAGGTTTAGTGGAATGGGAATCGCTGCACTTACCTAGAAGGGTTTCTTCAATTGACCTATGAAACAACAGGGTAACGACGTGCCATACTATTAAATTGCTATAGGTTGCTAAAAATAGGAAGTGAGGCCATATCCTCATGATTATCATGGCGGCGCTTTTAATGAGACGCGCATTAGCCGTCTAGACTGGCCGGCTCCGTACATGTTGCCCCTTAATTCTCGCTTCATGTGTACATGCCGTCTGTTATTGCAGTCGAAATGGATGAGCTCATCATACGTAGCTTCTAGGTGCCGTGACCCCACTCAAATAGAACAATCGACTCGTGCGCGTACTAAATAGAAAACGGCAACATAAAGCGAGTTAAAAGCGCAACAGGAGGCCTAACTGTTCTTTCTTTTGACAGTTGTTGCCTAGCGACGGTGTCAACTAA
The DNA here is from genome assembly GCF_002532875.2 of Varroa jacobsoni. NCBI lineage: Eukaryota > Metazoa > Arthropoda > Arachnida > Mesostigmata > Varroidae > Varroa > Varroa jacobsoni. Next base: position 41,055 of record NW_019214244.1, read on the forward strand.
TGTAAATTCGCAATCCGATTTGAGCTCTAAGAAAAAGGCGTTTTTTTTTATTGACCTGATTAGGAATTTGCCACAACCTGGGCATATTGTGCCTTAGTCACGTTAATTTTTTTCAATACTATTTAATGCCAAGAGAACGTTCAGGCCTCTGAATATATAGCTGTAAGATCTTCTATGCCTTTCACAGTCCGATATTATGTTATCTAAATGCTTGTACAGATGCTTTCGGGGAAGCTTTATGTTAACGACCGTTCAGTATTAAAATATTCTTATAATGCTATATATCCCTTTTTTTTTAGACAAATCGTTGTCAATTGCTATTTCCATATTTACTAAGTACATTTCGGTCGAATCATATAACCCATTACATTTGATTGCACTGAAACTACAAAGCTTCCCGCAGACATTCGACTCCTTTGTGGGGATTTTCCGTTCGCGGCAATCTACCCTTATAAAATACCCTGAAAGTCCTGGGTCACAGCTGTGGTAATAATTAATTAAGGCTTCGTCATATATATCAAGTTGTTCCACTTTTCTGCATAATGCGTCAGCCTCAGGTGTTAACTATTGTCATTCATGTTGGCAAGAACATCTCACGATTGAAGTTGCGAAGCTCGCCTTCTGCGACAAGTATGCACCAACACTGCATGCAGTAGATAGAGGCTGCGGCAAAAGATGTATGACATTGGTCTGATTTATCGACATTTAGAAATGATGATATGGTCGAAATTTGTGATATCTCTATATAAGCAGTTCACTTAGGTGTTCGCGGACACGCGTTCACCTCAACCTCGTGATGGCGCTGCTGGTCAACTCGCTTCTGCTCACCATTATCACTCTGCCCGTTGTCGTCAACCACCATTATGATTCCTTCAGTCCTTTAGCGAATGGCGACGCCAACAGTGAAACTATCAGGGGTCATACAGAAAAAGCAACTTTTGTCGACTATCGACTGCCAAATGTCCGCAATGAGGTAAGCACCTATTAAAGCCTAATATCGTTTCTAGGCAATATCATTATTTTCAACTACTGCTAGTAGTTTATACTATATCTAGTTCTACTTTATATAGTGCTGGTAAGCAGATTGCGGAAAGGATGCTTTAACTCTTTTAAGCACCTTTTGAGAAAACCGATCGTTTGGTGTACTTTAACTAATGTATCTCAAAAATACCTTTTTTAATGAAAATTGTTCGGCAATCTAAGACAAAAGATCCTACGGACGAATTTACTAAGACGCGTCATAGTCGCGAAATGCGATTATCACCTCCTCAAGAAAAAGAGGCGTGGTAATCAATTTCAACCATCCGTAAGAAATCTGTTAAAATTTACAAAGTGGCATTTTTAGTAAGGAACCTGTCTTATAACAGAATTTTTATTTTATCCACTATCTTTGTGATCATTGAAGCGATATTAAATAACCTATCGGCAGCTCACGATTTGGTGCCTATTTGACAACAACCTATTTATAGATACGGATTTCAAAGCCAAGTACAAACCGTTCGAAGCATTAGCCCACAGGAGGCTTCACGTAGGAAGCATAATGCCCTTCAATTCATATGGGAATTCTGAACGTCTGGAGTGATGGTTGTTTATCTGCCTAAGGCCTATAATAACCTTCTTTAAAAAAAAAATGAATACATAAATGATTTTTGTATACTTTGTCTAGGAATACGTTCTGAATAGTTTAAGGTTACCAATCGGATTAGCATGAATACGATCTATTAGCTCTGGATAGCAAAAAGCTGACTGATTTTTGTTCAACAAAGCTCAATCGCTAAGGCGCAGAGCCAATATGTCGTAAACTTCTTACATCTTGCAGGTACAATTATTAAGTCCATTAGGACATGTGTTATATTCTAATGGACTTCTAATCATATGATACCTTCATTGCATAGTAACTTACCAAAGGTGTACGTTGATAAGACGTACAAATAAAGTTCACTTTTTTCATAGACTGCGCAGGCCAAATCTATAACAAATATTTGCCTGTCACACGCGTCCGGTAGATACGTTTGTCTCTTAATGGTACCGTATAGATGAATGAGTTTTCATTTCTAGAAAACGTTTAAACCCTACCTGATGACAATCAATCCTTTAATACATAGGTAGCCCTATAATTATAGAGTTACAGAACTCATAACATAAGGGCACGCACCCGAAAATTGGTGGACGCTAATCCGATCTAGAGTATTCATCGTGAAAGAGGCCAATGGTGATAACGGCATATATAACATGGATCAGTAAAAATTGCCGTTACGATGTTTACGTTACAGCCGACGGCGTGCAAGATATCCTTATGTATCAAACTCTACTCGTCAATGGCTTCTGTCAACTGGATGTTCGTTGAGGGGATTCAACTGCATTCACGCATTACAACGTCCATTTTTCAACAAGAGGCACCTTTTAAACTTTATTATTTTATCGGCTGGGGTAAGCCACTTCGGTTCTACTACAGCTGCTAATGACACAGAAACAATCACCTGGTCAGAAGCGTCGTGAAAAAAACTTAAAAAAAGCTCAGTGATTAGTTTGTGATAACGAAAGATGTACTATATATATTCAATTTTTTTTCGTTGGCGTCATTTTGAAGATTGTGCCGATCAGATGGCACCGTATCGATTCATAGCTTAGTTTCACTGCAAAGGTCAATATTTTTTTAAGCAGAGATACGGTGTTTCATTATATACACCACGAAAAAAAAAGATATCCACATTCATTAGGGAAGCTAATCAGGAGGCTGTGATAAAACAGCCTTCAAGGGCTTCATTTTTATCGACAACACGCGGTACACATCGTTCACTTGAGCTGTATACGTTTACATTGCCCCTGCTCTTGTTAGTCAACGTTATTTCTACTTTGCAACTCGCTATAATTTGTTTAGTTGTTTCAGAATTGGAGAGAGATAGTATTTATGTCTACACATTTTCCATTTGAGCTATATTCTTTTGCTCTTTCTTCTTCTCGTTGGTACTTAGCTTAACCCATTCCAGAATCCCCGTCGATCAGCTTTGTTTGTTAGCAACCACCGCCTGTTTGACCTCATGGAGAACGAGACCCGTCCACTTCGGCAAGCATGTCGGGCTGAACTGTGTCTACGTCTCCTTTCTCTCGTCACAATGACATCGCCTTCCTGTCTTTGCGTTTGGTTTGATCAACACCTTTTTTTTTTCTTAACTGTATGTAAAAATGATTTCTGCACCAGCGTTCCACATTTCCAACATCCAAAAACGTTATTAAACCTTCGTGACACTGTTCTTACTCACCTACCACCGGTAATATATGATGAAGGCTGTAACTCATTTTATGCTGCTATCATCAATTATGGCTGTCGCAGGTTTTCCGCTGATACTGATCGTAGCATGGGGAGTTAAAATGCAGGAGATACTTCCCCATTCGACGTGTTGGGAGGGCTATCGATCGTATGATGTCGTTTGGCTTCTCACAGGACCTAAACTAGTCGTACTGCTCGTGAGTATCGTCACTCTCAATATTGACAAAACAGCGTCGGTCCCTTCTAAAGAACTACTAAAGAGGTAAAACAACTTTGACGAAATGAGGTCAACTGACACAATGAGCATATGACAACAGCTGGCGTGCCGCCGCATAGGTTCCCTACTTGAGGAACAAGTAAATCTCATAATTTGTATACCAGCAGGACGTTGTTCAGGAGCAATAAGCGTCATCATCTATTCCCGGCAATGTCACTCACAAATATTCTAGCATATGTCGAATAGCAAAATAAATGTCGCAATCCGTTTTTTTTTTCAATCCAAATTTTCGCTACTTGAAGGGGTCCACTTGTTTTTATTGCGGGCTGTTCAAACGTTGCTTGTCCTTGTGGCGCTCAGAAAATCAAGGACATATACAGGCTAGATCGAAACACACAAATTCGTATTCCTATATGATTCAAAGGCCTTACCGCTTGTTATTTCAAGGACGGCATACATCTGTTCATAAATGTTCGACTATAGTTAAGTGACATACTATAATTAAATAGGGAGTATCATATTTAGAAAACGTTCAAATCGGTTCCGGCCAACACTGAAGAATTATCTCAGTACGCTACGCCGACAAAACGTTCTGATTTGATAAGAATTGTACCATATCACTGTTTCAAATAACTATTTTTAGCGGCTTGTTTTTCTAGAAAAACCAAACCGTGATTTTAATTATATCGTGACAATTTTACTTATAACAGTTAGAATTTGTCGACACTCCTAAGGACCACATCGACATAAATGACTTTAAAATATAATAAGTAAGTAATATATATTTTATGAAAGCATATGTTGAATTGTGCAGCTATATTATAATCGATACATTGGGAGTATTCGAGTCCAATCAGAACCATAAAAAAGCGCTTAAAACGAATAGCGTGAGTTTTGGTCCCTTATAGAATCATTCAACTATGAAACTAATAAAGGAAAATATGTAGTTAGCATCTATGGCTACATAATAGTAAACATATTGAAAAAAATGAACGCTTTAAACGTGCGTGTCGCATATTATATCAAATACAGGTATATAAGCAATCTATTAGAATATGTGGCTCGAAGGCGAAATAGTTAACTAAGAATATGGGCTAAACACTATATCTCTAAACTTCATCATGTTGACCAGTCGCTTAAGCTTAGGAATGCTTTTTCGTTAATTTATATAAATAATTTGAGAATTTTGCCAAAGCCAGCTTGAACAATTTGTTCCTTACGAATCGATGAACACTGACGACACGCGCGTCTTTTACCGTTTCTTTTTGCTGACGTCACTAGAAGAACTTCGAGGAACGTAGGTTGTAGACTTCAAATGGTCTTTGATCGGACTTTATCGAAGTCGACAACCTCACAATGGCTCAAGCACCTCCATGTAGCAATCAGCAGAGTGAGGCGGTTCGGTATCAGGTACGATCGTAAAGTTGCCATCTACTATCGAAGCTTCCCAGACACGACCACACAAGTCGTACGTAGCCATCATGCAAAAGGAGTCGGAATGAAGCTTGTCGTTTCAAAAGACGTCAATGAGCCACAAAATGGTATTGATACGATTCTGTGAAACGAGACCTGCCGCCAAGGCAAGGACGACGATGGCCTTTTGTCGCTGTGCACCGAAGCAGTACAAGTAGAGGGATACAAAGCGTACACAAGAGGCTCGACGAAAACTTCAATAACAGAAAATCTATAATAAAAATTAATTCCGAACTGAAACCGGAAGCAGTTATCTTTAACGTGGAGAAAGGTTCTGCAAAGGGAACTAAAAGGGGCAGATAGCCAAAAAAGCCCTGATTCATGATGTATGATGTTTATCAAAAAATAAGCGGAAGATGACCAAGCATTTTTGATGTCAAGAAAGCTAGGAAACATGCAAGTTAACGCAGGAACGAACGGAAATAATATGAAATTCTTACTTGCATCGAAATCTAGACGACAAGCAGTAAAAGAAGCTGCCTTGCTTTTAGGCGTTCCTTCAGTACCGACTGGTCGAACGTTCCTTGCGTTCTCTTGCGTGGTGTGTGCTATTCTGGTAAAAAAAAAATGACCGGAGGGGGAATCTGACAAGATCTCGCGTCGGTTATCCTACATCTGGTTTTGCCTGTCTTTAACGACTATAGGTCTACGCTCTATTCCATAGACGTTCTCTAGAAGATTGACACAGGGAGCTTCAACGTCCTACGTAAAATGGGTTTTTTTTTTTAAATGCCTTTAGTGCTCGACGGGGACACCGTACACTATCGAAACTTCACAGAAACCTTCCATTATTACACTTACTCACACCTCTAAGCGGTAAGTGGCTTCAGGACCTTTATTGCCTCAACTAAAACGATACTGGACAGCAGCGCATCGCACATTGCCTCAGCTCGGCTTCTGAAGTCTATCTGTGAGCGTCACTTATATGTCGGGTAGCTAGTTCAAGGCGCATTGCCAGATGATCAAACATTTTTGTGTAAACGCAACGAAGGACAGTATACAAAACACTCTGCCTTAAACTGACGGTTCTATGCCATGTAATCCATTCAAATCCACAAGAAAGTATTGAGTCGATAGGCCCGCAGCTTTATTAGAATTGAACAACTTGTGCTAACTCCATAGAGATCACGATTATTTAGCATAGGACGCCACGTATCCAGTATGTTATATACGTCATATTTGTTAGATGCAGCCGATAAGCCGAACAAGCGGCTAGCCGAAAGCTACAGAAAGAAAACGTTCGAGGGTAGCATGTGTAATGAACATCAGACTCATGTTTCGTACCTTCTAACGATAACTCCATTTATATATATATATATATATTTTTTGTATATTTGTGTATTAATTAAAGCGAGTTTTTTGATCATTTTATAAAAAGACGATTTGCTACTAAATAAAATAGAAAATTCAATGTTTCTGTTTCAGATTAACTTTGTCTTTCTGATGAACATAATTCGCATCCTTGTGACGAGGGTAAAATGCGTCACGGCTGAGAATAAGCAATTTAGGTAAGTCATCATTATTATTACTCAAGAGTTAAGCAGAGAAAAAAGTATTCTGACGATTCACTTTCTTAATTAATTACTGAATTGCAGAAAAGCAATGAAGGCAACAGTGCTGTTATTTCCATTGCTTGGTACTACCCACCTCTTGTATGGGATCAGCCCTCAGGACTACGATGAGAAGTTAAATGGCCTCTATATGATTGTGAACGCTGTGTTACAATCCTCTCAGGTAAAGTGGCAAAGGAATTAGCTTGGGCCCAAATTGGCTGTGTTAACACATTGGAGGACCTATTACCAATAGTATCAATACGGCTTGTTGAATTCTGTAGGCTCAAAAAAAGGGTTTATTTTGAAAATGATCCTGCCCTTGGCTTTTTATTAATGAAAAAATTATAGTGTATTTTTAGTTTTTTTTTTCTGGCACTTAGAGCTTAATCAATATCATAGCCTATGGGGTTTGTTCTTGAACCACATAGATCATAATGTTTTGGCCTGATAGCTGCTTGTGAACAATTAAACGCCTACACTATCCAAAAAAAAAGCAGACTTTGGTAAGGTTATGCAGGCGCAATCCTAAGGTGATGCACACGAGAAACATATATTAGGGGTCCGGAAAAAATAAAGCCATCACCTACATCTGAAGGCCGGGTATGAGTGAACATTTAGGGCTTTTGCGCGTTAGACAATGATCACACCCGAACGTCGCATGCGAATAATCTTCAACAGATTTCTCAAGAGAAAATCTCTTGTTTGATTCTGCTTTTGGATGAAGCCTATACGGCGTCTGTCAAGTTCCTATTAATAACCACTTGACCGTACCATCACGTTACTGCGCATGATAAGCGCTATTTGTCCCCGTACATACGTTGTCGCAGGTACCGACGCCCCGGTAACAATTTTAATACAATACTTTGGCAACTGTCGAAAGCCGAGGACATTGTTAAGAACGTTGCGAATAATAATGAGAGCTCACGCAAGGTACTGGTTTTGTTATATATAGATGTTGTGTGTCTTTGTAAATCGCCAGAATACTTGGATTCGCTCGACGTTACGCCTATTTGGTTGGGCGCTCACTCGAAAAGGTGATCATTACTTAGGCCTTTTCGGACCTGCTGGAACAGTTCCGCCAGCAGAGTTGTGAGCCAGTTAAGTCTTGTTAACCTTCTCGTAGCTCGTAAGTAACGTAACGTGACGTCAAAATTATTTCATAAGTAATATCTAATCGTACAGGACAGCAGAAATGGCTAACAGGTACGACCTTTGTAAAGCTAATTAACGTATTATTACGTGTTACGGACCTTCACGATGTTATTGGGCATCTGTACGATATCAATTAATCAGTGTAAGCCTGCTTGATAACTATTTCATTAAGGCTGCTATTGCGGTTCAATAAGATATTATTATTTTGACATTTACGGTGGAGCTGTGTCATGTAGAGCCACATTCGACTGAACAACACTAGTCCATGTTATAAGTTTTGGTGCGTCGAGTACTTTTATACGAACATTAAACATGACCAAGACAGCAAAAATAGATAATCCGCTGACTCGAATTAAGACCCAGAAACCTTTATTTTTACAACTTCCCTTTATAATTCATACATTTACATTTGTTTATAATTTTAAAATGTTTGTTCCCTTTTTCTTATTTGAAGCATTAATTCATTACGTTGCTTAAGAACGAAAGTCGGTACGTACCTGTCGCAATTTGCAAACAGGATTTATTACGTTTTGTAAAAAAAAAAACGTTTTTGTTCACCGTGGACAATAGTATACGTATAGATTCACAAAAACATCGTGTTTGAATTAAGCAATACCAAAATCGATATAAAAAATCATTACGTTAATCGATTAAAACTGCAAGTAATCTAAAAGTACTATTGAATTTCGTTACAAACAAGCATGTTCCTTTTTTTTTTTTATTTCGAACGTGTTTTGTTGCTATACAAGTACAAGCAAGCTCGCCAGCTAAAGCCATATCATCCAACCCAATCGTCGTTACCATTCCCCATAACAAGAATAGCTTTTCTCAATCGGGGAGGACGAAGATGCGCTTAGCTCTCTTATTTGTACAATCGTTTTCACGTTACTCCAATGGCTGTTGTGACGTCCGCGGCCCACAGATCTATGCTATACTCCAGCTCTTTCCCGGCTCCAGCGACTAATAGATAGATAAACCTCAAGCTACAGTCCCAATTTTATGCTATAAGGTCTCCCGTTGTATTATCGGATAGTTGAAAAATTATTGACCGTTTCCAAACGCAATTGGAGAAAACATATATATTTTGAAATAATATTAGTGAACTAAAAATATGCTCTCTTGATAGAGTAATAGAGCTAGAAGGACAAGTTAAACTTTCAGGACGAACACGAATAAAATCTGAGAAACCTCTAAGAGACCCTTAGAAGACGCAACCCCTACTCTCTTACCGAAAACAGTGTTAGTGTTAGGCGAGAGCGTCCTGCAGTGCTTCGACCCCCAGCTGAGGAAGATTCGCCCAAACAAAACGTCACTGACTATTCGTGCGGCGCCGAAAATGGATATGAACAGCATCGTGTGTAAAGCAGAGAAGTTTATTAAAAATACCAATGGGTCATACAAAAATACCAAAGTACCGTTTTTTTACACGCTGGTTATTAAGAATGCTTAAAATTAAGAAAAAAAACATATCAGCAGGGTAGAGAGTTTTTTTGGAGACGTTAGTTATCCTGCGACCCGAATCAGAAGTATACGTGCTCTCCGTTTCCTTCTTTGCCGACGACTGCAAAGCGACAAATAACATTATTACAAACAAAGCCGGTTAAGAAAATGAGGGATTTGTTGGGACTACT